>NC_085988.1:82482611-82720111 GCF_030014385.1 Trichomycterus rosablanca
TACCTGGGTTTCTACACACCCAATGATAACCAGTACTCGTCTCAGGTCCACGGCCTCATCGGTACGTGTACAGTTTTAAAAAACGTCCTTTCTTTTAGACAGACAGTAAAAAGCACAATTTATAAATGTAGTAGTTTTAGGGGCGCTCAGGTGGCGCAGCGGGTTTGCTGGAGACAATCCCAGCTTCTCAATGGGCGCAAGGCACACAGTAACACCCTGGACGGGGCGCCAGTCCATTGCAGTGCAGACACACACATACACACATTCACCTACAGGGCAATTTAGTGTCTCAAATTCACCTCACTTGCATGTCTTTGGACTGTGGGAGGAAACCGGAGCTCCCGGAGGAAACCCACACAGAAAGGACCCGGACCGCCCCACCTGGGGATCGAACCCAGGACCTTATTGCTGTGCAAAAGTGCTACCCACCGAGCCACCGTGCCCCGCCCCACAACAGTTGCTAACAGGTTTAATAAAACAATTCTATATAGGAAATTATATGCTTCCAACTTTGCAGCAAGAGTTTAGGGAAGGCCCTTTGTGCCCCTGTGTACAAAACAACCTCTATAAAGACACAGAGTCCCGATCTCAGCCCCACTCAACAGGTCTGGAATGAACCGGAACATCAAATAAAGGCGGCTTTTTTTAATCATCACTGCCAAGTGATACAAATGCTCTTTTGTAATGAATAAATGGACACAAATTCCCACAGACATACTACTTCAAAGTCCCGTGAAAAGCCTTCTCAGAAGAGGGGCTGTTGTTCTAGCTGAAAAGTTCACTCGGAGGTCACTCTATTTAATACATGTTTGTTTGTACAATGGGATGTCTAAAAAGGTCATGGTCAGGCGTTTTGGTCATATAGTGTATATAAGGTGCCTTTGATCTTCTGAAAGTGTGTTGAGTCTACTTATTATTTTTAATGCATGTGTATGTGTTCCGGTGTAAAACAGGCCAGTTTGCGAATGAGCCCACAGTCACAGTGTTTAACGTGCAAGAATCGAAGGAACCAGGAAAGAAACAAGCCACCATGGACGTGAAGGGCAACAAGCTCACAGTCACCAGGTACGTAGGTATTTATAAGTATGTAAGTAATTAAACAAAAAAACAGACATATGTTGGGTGCATATAGAGAATCTCCAGGTAAATATCAGTACGGCTTACAGTGCTGATATCATCTCAATGGGGTTCAATTTGAGGTGGACTCTCGTGTCCTTAAATGGCTCTCACTGTGGTTTGCTGCAGTCCCAGAGCTTTAGAAAAGGCCGTCTAGCCTGATCCACATTACATTTTTTATTTTATTAGGATTTTAATGTCATGTTTTACACTTTGGTTACATTCATGACAGGAACGGTAGGTACTGCTTACACAAGATTCATCAGTTCAAGTTTTTTAAATCGAACACAGTCATGGACAATTTAGTGTCTCCAATTCACCTCACTTGCACGTCTTTGTACTGAGGGAGGAAACCAGAGCACCCGGAGGAATCCCCAGCAGCGGAAGACAAACTGACTATGGTAAATTGGTAATTTTCTAAATTTTTCTGCCAACTTAGTGTAGTCAATTTGTCTTCCGCTGCTGCGGATTCCTGATGTTCAAGGAGGGTACATTGCTGCTCATGTGCCCTCTGACACATGCGCAGTCCTAGTGGACCCCTTCTTTCCTCTATCTGCAAACCAGGGTCCTTGCACAGCGCTTGAAGACCCCACCCACTTTAGTCCGGTCATTTCGCCACCCAGGAGACACAGTTGCCAATTTGTGTCTGCTGCAGGCACTGCCAATTGTGCCCGCTAGATGGCGCCCGGCCGACCGGTAGCAGAGCCGAGATTCGAACCTAGAAGTTCAGAATGGGGCAGAAAGGGGCAAATACTTTTTTTCACAGCGCTGTGCAAACTAGGGGAGGAATCTAGAGATGTCACAATTCTAAATGCACCTCTTTTCTGACCGTGTTGAACAGGGGTCAGCAGAAGGACTACCGCTGGGATAAGAAACACGGCTCGGACGTGAACTGCTGGTTCGTACACAACAGCGGTAAAGGCTTCATCGACGGCCACTACACCAGCTACATCGTACCTGATCTGGACAGCTTCCTCCGCTCTGTCTGAGTGTGTGTGTGTGTGTATCATCGTGTGCTTAAATAAAACACACATCAGGATCAGCAGGGGGGCAGATAAAGAAACCAGACGGAGCCAAAAGCTCTGAGAGCGAAATAAAGAAAAGTGTATTTTAACTGTATAGAAGAGATGCATTGAATATCATACCAACAGGAACAGCTGGTGCTTCACATACACGCCGTGAAGGAAATTAATTCAGAATAAAATTCACGTCTAAGTGTACATTGTTTATAACGATACTTTATATACCCGATACTTTCTGTCACCAATATTTAATTGCAAACTGATTATGAAAATAAAGAAAATCTGACAGAAACCGACAGTGTGAGGAGTTTTGTGTTCAGCTGGATGCAGATGAGTTCATGTGATCAGTAGAAAAGCAGTAAAAAATGTCCACGCATCCCAAATATAAACACTCTGACACAGTAGAGGCTGCTGGGAGAAAGACGGGCTGGACGTTAGAGGACATCATGCTTGCTTGGAGAAGTCTTCATATGGAATTCCGTCCACTCTCTTCCCGGTCAGAGCTCCCTGCAGCACACAAAAACACATCATGTGTTCATAAGTATACATAAAGCACACAGACGTATCAGTGGATGACAAACAACTCACCAAAAAAAGTATTTGGACACCTGAGCATGAGCTTAATGGACGTGCCATTTCAAAAAACACATGGTATTAAAACAGACATTTACATTTTCGGCATCTAGCAGAAGCTTTTATCTAAAGCGACTTACAGCACTGTGACAGTATACAAACTGAGCAATTAAAGGTTAAAGGCCTTGCTCAAGGGCCCAACAGCAGCAACATGGCAGTGGTGAGGCTTGAACCAGCGACCCTCTGATTACTAGTCCAGCACCTTAACCGGTAGGCTACAACTGACTACAGAAAGTGGAGTTGTAGTCAGCGAAATTAGACCACAGAGGATTTCTTTTCCATGGCCCTAACCACTCTGCTATGACTACGGTCTAAACAGAGTGACCGCTATGTGATCTTTTCACAGATCACTAGAACAACAGCCACTGTTCTGAGAAGGCCTCTCACAAAACCCTGAAGTATGTCTGTAGAAGTTTGTGCCCATTCATTCAAAAGATAACCACATTTGTATGGCTGGGCACTGACGTTGGTCAAAAAAGCTCAGGGACCGGACAATGGAGTTTCTTTAAACCGAGCTTTTCTTCATTTTAATATAGAGCTGGAACAGGAAAGGGCCTTCCCTAAACTGTTGCTGCAAAGTTGGAAGCATATGCCTTCCTTTATAAAATTGATTTATTAAACTGGTTAGCAATTGTTGAGGCTAAAACACATGAATTCAAAAATTAGAAGGGGCGTCCTGATGCTTTTGTCCATGTAGAAGGAATGAAGAAAAATTCCACTTGCAAAACTGTAAAAGTAAGGGTGTATTTACATGAGAAGCGCCAAAACCGCGAGCATCGGTGCAAATCAGCACTTTCCTCAACGCTTAGCTTGAGCAATGCAGTAAAACGTCATCAAAATAGGAAAATATAAGACGAATCTGCATTAGTGTAGAATAACCCTTAAATCCAGGGTTACAGCTCCACATGTATGTGTTTATCTGGATTCTCCTCCCTGTTTCACTTTTGAACTTGTGTTACAGCTCGAGCTTCTGACAAATGGTGAGAATCAGAATCAGCTTCTCCCAGAGTCTAAATAAAGCTTAACGTGGTTTAATGTAGTAAAAGAAGGAGACAGGAGCACTAAACTTCTCTTCATTATTACTGCTCATAAGTTCCTCCACTAAGTCGCTATTACCGGGCCATACTAAACAGTTCGTCTCATTGGAGGCACTTTGAAAAGGTCAGCGGCAAACTGGGTCAAAGTTCAATCAGGTGAACGTTGCCCAACGTGGCAAAAGTGCACAGCACTCAGGAAAATACGCAACAGTGCCACACACATAGGAAACAACGGGACAGCCGACACAAAAAGCGGTTTTGCCGCTTCTCACGTGAATGCACCCTTAGTGTTCTCAGTTCCCAAACCATTAAAAAGTCTCAGATGGAACACAGGTGTAAACACGCCTCTGTCCCAACTTTTTTTGTGTTGCAGGTATCAAATTCAAATTTTGTTTACATTTGATCAGTAAAAACACTGGGAACCTTTTTTTTTTTTCATTAGTTTAGTTTAAAAAAGATTTAAGAGAATTAACAAAATGTCCCAGCTTTTCCAGAAATGAGGTTTGTAATTAGAGGTGGTGTCCAAATACTTTTGACCATTTAGTGTAACCTGTCTAAACAGCTGTATTTGTTATTCAGCTTTATTTTCTTGTTGTGTTTACAATATTTTGTCCACCGCCTGTATATTTGAATGTAAGTTTGTAGTATGATGGAAACATGACCAGTGTTCTCACCGTGTCTATTCTCAACGACGCGGAGAATTTCTTCTCGTCGATGCTCTCCAAGACGGCCTCCATGTCGCGATACTGTCCGTTCAAAATCACAACTCGTTTACCTGAAAGAGAAAGAAGAATCACCAGCTTTAAGAACGCAATGTGATAATAACAAGAACCACAGTCAGAACCTCAGTAGATCAAAAATCTGAGGACATGAATGACAGTATTGCTCAAACATGCAACAGTGGCTTCCAGGCAGATCTTAGACTTGAACCAACAACCTTCTGATCACTAGAACATGACACGCTGGCAGGGTGAAGGGGAAGAATTTTTTCTGTCACATTCTACCACAGTGTTAAACTAGCTGTGACCGTTCCGGACAGTTTGTCTCGCCTCTAAATATCATAGACCATCAGCGTCCAGCTGTGTACCGCACAGTACCGCCCCCAGACGCCCAGACTGCTCTGATAGACTCTCGTATTACGGCATTTTTTCCCAACTCTGATAAAGTCTGGAAAAGACTGAATTAAGTTACTGGTAAAGCTGGTCTCTCTCCATGTTCAAGCGTCATCTGTGAGGACAAAATAATAGATGACAATTTCTGTTGATGACCAGAGCTGATTGTTCAGTCATTGTAGAGCCAAAATCATTTTATTCAAGAAGATATTTACCTGGATATAAAAGTCCACAAATACTGCACAGTATGTAGCTAAAAAATAAATATTGCAGTCTAGTGCTTACTGAAAGTGACCAGAAAAAACATTGTTGTATGCAAAGGTGACAATGTCAAGTTAACTGATTCATTTGCACAATGCAAATTGACGATTGTCTAGTTAGCTCGCTGTTAATTTACCCATTAGACAGGTCACCCTGGCCATCATCGCAACAATTACCCCCAAGATCTGGCAGGGGCCGCCACTGCATGACACGCACCATTGTTACGAAACAAGCCCATTTTTTGGGGTGATTTGTGGCTCATCAGGGGTAAATAATGAATTTAAATCAAATGAGTAACACAGTGCATCAGTGTTTGACAAGAGGCCAAGCTCTGTCAGGTATGTTATAGATAGAACAGATGGACATAATTGATAGATATGATGAATAGATGAATGGATGGATATGATAAATAGATGGATGATGGATGGATGGATATGATAGATGGATGGATGGATGGATGGATGGATATGATAGATGGATGGATGATGGATGGATGATGGATGGATGATGGATGAAATAATCCATCATTATTTTTTTAAAGTTCCATGAAAAAATAGGTAAAAAATTCTATTTTATGTGTGGTCACAATTGTGACCGGTGGGATAATGTGATGCATTCACTAACAACAGTATTGCAGTCATATGGTTTATTTACACTGAAGATAAGGATAGCATTTAGGATAGAGGCAGCCTTTACATATACACAGATTAGGCATAACATTATGACCACCTTTCTAATATTGTGTTGGACCCCTTTTGCTGCCAAAACAGCCCTGACCCGTCAAGGCATGGACTCCACTAGACCCCTGAAGGTGTGCTCTGGTATCTGGCATCAAGATGTTAGCAGCAGATCCTTTAACTCCTGTAAGTTGTGAGTTGGGGCCTCCATGGATCGGACTTGTTTGTCCAGCACATCTTACAGTTGCTCGATTGGATTGAGATCTGGGGAATTTGGAGGCCAAGTCAACACCTCAAACTGGTTGTTGTGCTCCTCAAACCATTCCTGCATCATCCTGCTGAAAGAGGACACAGCCATCAGGTAATAGCATCTCCACGAAAGAGTGTACATGGTCTGCAACAATGCTTAGGTAGGTGGTACGTGTCAAAGTAACATCCACATGGATGGCAGGACCCAAGGTTTCCCAGTAGAACGTCGCCCAAAGCATCACACTGCCTCTGGCGGCTTGCTTTCGTCCCATCCTGCATCCTGGTGCCATGTGTTCCCCAAGTAAGCAATGCACACGCACCCGGCCATCCACGTGATGTAAAAGAAAATGTGATTCATCAGACCAGGCCACCTTCTTCCATTGCTCCATGGTCCAGTTCTGATGCTCACGTGCCCTTTGTTGGCACTTTCGGCGGTGGACAGGGGGCAGCATGGGCACCCTGACTGGTCTGCGGCTATGCAGCCCCATACACAACAAACTGTGATGCTCTGTGTATTCTGACACCTTTCTATCAGAACCATCATTAACTTCTTCAGCAGTTTGAGCTACAGTAGCTCGTCTGTTGGGTCGGATCACACAGGCCAGCCTTCGCTCCCCACGTGCATCCATGAGCCTTGGCTGCCCATGACCCTGTTGCCGGTTTACCACTGTTCCTTCCTTGGACCACTTTTGATAGATACTGACCACTGCAGACTGGGAACACCCCACAAGAGCTGCTGTTTTGGAGATGCTCTGACCCAGTCGTCTAGCCATCACAATTTGGCTCTTGTCAAACTCGCTCAGATCTTTATGCTTGTCCATTTTTCCTGCTTCTAACATCAACTTTGATGCCTAATATATATCCCCCACTAACAGGTGCCATGATAAAGAGATAGTCAGTGTTATTCACTTCACCAGTCAGTGGTCATAATGTTATGCCTGGTCAGTGTATTTAAGGATAGAAGTATTAATAAAATAAAATAATCAATAAAATGAAGGCATAAACGTATGATTCAGAACCAACTGCACGATTAGATTGTGCATCACACTTTTGAACTACTGCCCGTGGTATTTCTTGAAGTACTCAATGCAGGGCGAACAACAGATGATTGTGCCTCATGGTTCCAGAGCTCCCATATCCTATTTTTGTCATTTCATCAAGGAGTGCAAGTGAAGTAAAGAGGTTGTCATGAAAAAACTTGCAACCTTGAGGCACCTGAGCTTGCTCTGCAAGACCAAGGACAATGCTGGGTTTCTGACCCAAGCCAGTCTCAGGCAGGAGAGTATGGGTTCCACCATGAGGCTCCATGTGATACATACAACCACTGGATGAGGCAAGGCTCCATAGCTTGTAACCAAAGTGGATTGGTTTTTTAAATTGCTTACATCCATGTCGGTCATAGTATGGGATCATGCTCTCATCCACTGACAACCATTCCTGAAATGGCATGACTTTATATTACTGATTGAGCTCAGAGAAGATAGGTCTAACTTTAAAACATGGGTCGTTAGTGATTTTTTTGTGTTAACAACATAAACTGAGGCCATTGTTTCATCAAAATGATTTCTCCGCATGGCATCTGAAATGCTTTCATTATGTACATCACTGTCATGTGACCAGTACATGTGTCTTCGTGGAACAGAGCTGTACCCAGATGTGATAAGGATCCCATAGAATATAAGGAGCTCATCCATACTCAGATACAGTTGTTTGTCTTTGGTCTGGATTGAGTAGAGATTGGACATTGGTAGGGAGTGAAGGAAGTGGTGCCGTGGATGGAGGAGAGGTGGTGATGGGTGGGAGGTCATCATCACTAATAAAGTTGTCTCTGTCATGCTCTGCTTGCATAAGTTCAGCATATGCATTCAACAGCCTGGCTGGCAAATGGCTGTCTCACCTTCGTACTCCATATCTGACCCATCACTATCACAATCACTGAAGACAGCATCTTTCTCATTTAGAGGAATATCTGCAATGCTGCATGTTTTGTCTGGGGAGTCACCTAGATCCAAAATATCCAACCTGACTCAAAGTGAAACTAACAGAAAGAGTAGATAATAAGGTTAGCCAGAAAAAGAACTAATATACTGTATGTGCATATGTACAGTATATATGCACTGTGTTATCCTGCCGGTCACTATTGTTGCCATCAACATATTTGCTCATTCTGTGACCTCATTAAAAAATAATTGAGTTATTGCAAATGCAAATATCAAAACTAGACACCCTAAAGATGATATGTTCCAAAAATCTTTATTCTATCTTTATATAAACATACATTACTAATTGTTTTTTGGGGAGCTGTGGTGTAGCCATCCTCTTTTCATGGAACAAGCAGGAAATAAACAGCTTTGGTCATGTGACAATTTACACAACATGTATGACACTGCACATATGTTTTTCAGACCCTTTATATTTTATTTTTTTGCTAAAATCATATATATATAATAATTTCTTAGCATTTTACAGCACTAAAACTTAAAAATATTTTTGCGGTCACAATTGTGACCAATGGGATTAAATGGGTTAATAGATGGATGGATGGATGTGATAGATGGATGGATGGATGATGGATGGATGTGATAGATGGATGGATGGATGATGGATGGATGGATATGATAGATGGATGGATGATGGATGGATGATGGATGGATGGATATGATTAATAGATGGATGGATGGATATGATAGATGGATGGATGATGGATGGATGGATATGATTAATAGATGGATGGATGGATGTGATAGATGGATGGATGGATGATGGATGGATGGATATGATAGATGGATGGATGATGGATGGATGGATATGATTAATAGATGGATGGATGGATATGATTAATAGATGGATGGATGGATATGATAGATGGATGGATGGATATGATAGATGGATGGATGGATGATGGATGGATGGATATGATAGATGGATGGATGGATGATAGATGGATGGATATGACAAATAGATAGATGGATGGATGGATGATGGATGGATGGATATGATAGATGGATGGATGGATGATAGATGGATGGATGATTGATGGATGGATGGATATGATTAATAGATGGATGATGGATGGATGATGGATGGATGGATATGATAGATGGATGGATGGATATGATAGATGGATGGATGATGGATGGATGAATATGATAGATGGATGGATGATGGATGGATGGATATGATAGATGGATGGATATGACAAATAGATAGATGGATGGATGGATTAATATGATGGATGGATGGATAGATGGATGGATATGATGGATGGATGGATGATGGATGGATGGATATGATAGATGGATGGATGGATGGATGATGGATGGATGGATATGATAAATAGATGGATGGATAGATGGATAGATATGATAAATAGATGGATGGATGGATGGATGGATGGATGGATATGATGGATGGATGGATGGATATGATGGATGATGGATGGATGGATATGATAAATAGATGGATGGATGGATGGATATGATAGATGGATGGATGATGGATGGATGGATATGATAGATGGATGGATGATGGATGGATGGATATGACAAATAGATAGATGGATGGATGGATTAATATGATGGATGGATAGATGGATAGATGGATGGATATGATGGATGGATGGATGATGGATGGATGGATATGATGGATGGATGGATGGATGGATATGATAGATGGATGGATGGATGGATGATGGATGGATGGATATGATAAATAGATGGATGGATGGATATGATGGATGATGGATGGATGGATATGATAAATAGATGGATGTATGGATGGATATGATAGATGGATGGATGGATATGATGGATGATGGATGGATGGATGGATATGATGGATGATGGATGGATGGATATGATAAATAGATGGATGGATGGATGGATGGATGGATGGATATGATAGATGGATGGATGGATGGATATGATGGATATGATGGATGGATGGATGGATATGATGGATGGATGGATATGATAAATAGATGGATGGATGGATATGATAGATGGATGTATGGATGGGATAGATGGATGTATGGATGGATATGATGGATGGATGGATGGATGGATATGATGGATGGATGGATGGATGGATGATGGATGGATGGATGGATGGATGATGGATGGATGGATATGATGGATGGATGGATGGATATGATGGATGGATGGATGGATGATGGATGGATGGATATGATAGATGGATGGATGGATGGATGATGGATGGATGGATATGATGGATGGATGGATGGATGATGGATGGATGGATATGATAGATGGATGGATGGATGGATGATGGATGGATGGATATGATAGATGGATGGATGGATGGATGGATATGATGGATGGATGGATGGATGGATATGATGGATATGATGGATGGATGGATATGATAGATGGATGGATATGATAAATAGATGGATGGATGGATATGATAAATAGATGGATGGATGGATATGATAGATGGATGTATGGATGGGATAGATGGATGTATGGATGGGATAGATGGATGTATGGATGGATATGATAGATGGATGGATGGATATGATGGATGGATGGATATGATGGATGGATGTATGGATGGGATAGATGGATGTATGGATGGATATGATGGATGGATGTATGGATGGGATAGATGGATGTATGGATGGATATGATAGATGGATATGATGGATGGATGTATGGATGGGATAGATGGATGTATGGATGGATATGATAGATGGATGTATGGATGGGATAGATGGATGTATGGATGGGATAGATGGATGTATGGATGGATATGATGGATGGATGTATGGATGGGATAGATGGATGTATGGATGGATATGATAGATGGATATGATGGATGGATGTATGGATGGGATAGATGGATGTATGGATGGATATGATAGATGGATGTATGGATGGGATAGATGGATGTATGGATGGGATAGATGGATGTATGGATGGATATGATAGATGGATGGATGGATATGATGGATGGATGGATATGATAGATGGATGGATGGATATGATGGATGGATGGATGGATGGATATGATGGATGGATGGATATGATGGATGGATGGATATGATGGATGGATGGATATGATGGATGGATGGATATGATAGATGGATGTATGGATGGGATAGATGGATGTATGGATGGATATGATGGATGGATGGATGGATGGATGGATATGATACAGTGGGGTCAAAAAGTATTTAGTCAGCCACTGATTGTGCAGGTTCTCCTACTTAGAAAGATGAGAGAGGTCTGTAATTTTCATCATAGGTACACTTCAACTATGAGAGACAAAATGAGAAAAAAAAATCCAGGAAATCACATTGTAGGATTTTTAAAGAATTTATTTGTAAATTATGGTGGAAAATAAGTATTTGGTCAATAACAAACAAGCAAGATTTCTGGCTCTCACAGACCTGTAACTTCTTCTTTAAGAAGCTCTTCTGTCCTCCACTCGTTACCTGTATTAATTGCACCTGTTTGACCTCGTTATCTGTATAAAAGACACCTGTCCACAGCCTCAAACAGTCAGACTCCAAACTCAACCATGGCCAAGACCAAAGAGCTGTCGAAGGACACCAGGAAGAAAATTGTAGACCTGCACCAGGCTGGGAAGAGTGAATCTACAATAGGCAAGCAGGTTGGTGTGAATAAATCAACTGTGGGAGCAATTGTAAGAAAATGGAAGACATACAAGACCATTGATAATCTCCCTTGGGGTCAAGATCTCATCCCGTGGGGTCAAAATGATCATAAGAACGGTCAGCAAAAATCCCAGAACTACACGGAGGGACCTGATGAATGACCTGCAGAGAGCTGGGACCAAAGTAACAAAGGCTACCATCAGTAACACACTACGCCGAGAGGGACTCAAATCCTGCAGTGCCAGGCGTGTCCCCCTGCTTAAGCCAGTACATGTCCAGGCCCGTCTGAAGTTTGTCAGAGAGCATATGGATGATCCAGAAGAGGATTGGGAGAATATCATGTGGTCAGATGAAACCAAAATGGAACTTTTTGGTAAAAACTCAACTCGTCGTGTTTGAAGGAAGAAGAAGAACCCAAGAACACCATACCTACTGTGAAGCATGGGGGTGGAAACATCATGCTTTGGGGCTGTTTTTCTGCAAAGGGGACAGGACGACTGATCCGTGTTAAGTGAAGAATGAACGGGGCCGTGTATTGTGAGATTTTAAGCCAAAACCTCCTTCCATCAGTGAGAGCATTGAAGATGGAACGTGGCTGGGTCTTCCAGCATGACAATGATCCCAAACACACCGCTCGGGCAACGAAGGAGTGGCTCCGTAAAAAGCATTTCAAGGTCCTGGAGTGGCCTAGCCAGTCTCCAGACCTCAACCCCAGAGAAAATTTGTGGAGTCCGTGTTGCCCAGCGACAGCCCCAAAACATCACTGCTCTAGAGGAGATCTGCATGGAGGAATGGGCCAAAATACCAGCTACAGTGTGTGCAAACCTGGTGAAGACTTACAGGAAACGTTTCACCTCTGTCATTGCCAACAAAGTTTATGTTACAAAGTATTGAGTTGAACTTTTGTTATTGACCAAATACTTATTTCCCACCATAATTTACAAATAAATTCTTTAAAAATCCTACAATGTGATTTCCTGGATTTTTTTTTCTCATTTTGTCTCTCATAGTTGAAGTGTAGCTATGATGAAAATTACAGACCTCTCTCATCTTTCTAAGTAGGAGAACTTGCACAATCAGTGGCTGACTAAATACTTTTTGGCCCCACTGTAGATGGATGGATGGATGGATGGATATGATAGATGGATGGATGGATGGATGGATGGATATGATAAATAGATGGATGGATGGATGGATTATAAGATGGATGGATGTGGTAAATGGATGGTTATGATCCATGATAAATGGATGGATGGTGACTATAACAGTGTTAATCAGGATGTGTTACCAGTTGCTGGGATCACCGTCTCCAGGTGATTTTGGTCCAGTTTCACTTTGTCTCCCGAGTCCATCAATTTTACTATCGCTGTGTACTTATCCTGCACTTCCTGTAAACACACACACACACACACACACACACACACACACACACACACACACACACACACACACACACACACACACACACACACACACACACACACACACATTAAAATACAGTCAGCATCGTTTTCATGTTATACCACTTTGTCCTGCTTTATCCTGGTCAGGGTCTCGGTGAATCTGGTATCCCTGGGATCACTGAGCACACTGATCACTGATCACTGTGAGGTTCAAGATAAGTGAGCTTTATTTAAACGTTTATTTTCTATATGGATTAATTATCCAGTGTAAAGAAAAGGGGGCAATTTTCACAGTGCTGCTAACCCTGAAACAAAGACCTGAACGTCTCACGCTGCTGACTGACCCGAATGATGGCTTTCTTCTTGTAGTACTTCTCTCCCAGTCTCTTGGTGACCACCTTGACCACGATGTCTGGTCGTATCCAGTTATCTGACTTCACCGTCGTTTTCTTCTTCTGCTTCTCCATCTGAAATCAGCAACACAAACAGGAGCTCTGGGATCAGCCGTCATGTATTTTAATATACTGTACATTTTAACATTTAGCATTTTACAGGATTGAAGCTGGGATTGTTTTGGATATTAATTTATTCTGCTACATCGTACACAACACCAGCATGTCACTAAATGATACAGGAGATAAAAAACATACTTCAATAATCTCATCGAGGGCAGATTTCTTCTTCTTCTCTTTGGATTCGCCGCTGTGAGACACGTCTTTCCTTTTGGCTGAAGCTGCTACTTTTAAGGCATTCGAACTCAGTGTTGTGGAGCTGTGGAACAGGAAGGAACGAGGAATTACACACTACACTGTGTATTATCAATAACACCAATACAAAGGAGTTAAATATATACATATTTATTTATTTATTTATTAGCATTTTACCATCATGTTTTACACTTTGGTTACATTCATGACAGGACGCGGAGTTACTGGTTACACAAGATTCACCAGTTCACAAGTTTAATGTCAAACACAGTCATGGACATTTTTGTGTTTCCAATTAACCTGACTGCATGTTTCTGGACTGTGGGCGGAAACCGGAACTGCCGGAGGAAACCCACACAGACACGGGGAGAACATGCAAACTCATTTACATTTTACATTTACATTTTCAGCATTTAGCAGACGCTTTTATCCAAAGCGATTTACATTATACAGCCTAAGCAATTGAGGGTTAAGGGCCTTGCTCAAGGGCCCAACAGTGGCAACCTGGCAGTGGTGGGGTTTGAACCAGCAACTTTCTCCTTACTAGTCCAGTACTTTAACCGCTAGGCTACCACTGTCCAAACTCCACAGATAAAGGACCCAGACCGCCCACCTGGAGATCGAACCCAGGACCTTCTTGCTGGGCAACAGTGCTACCCACTGAGTCACCGTGCCGCCCCCAAAATAATAAATAAATCAATCAATCATATTTATATGTAATGAGCCATTTAAAATGACAACGTGGTTTGGTTGGCACGGAATTATGTCCTTCTGCCTTCCCAAATGTGGTCAGCAGAGGGGGCATGAAGGCGCAGATGACTGACTTGTTGGTTAGATTTACATTACATTTACATTTGCGGCATTTAGCGGACGCTTTTATCCAAAGTGACTAACAGTTATGACTGAACACACAATTTGAGCAATTGATGGTTAAGGGCCTAGTCCAGGGGCCTAACAGTGGCAACTTGGTAGTGGTGAGGCTTAAACCAGCAACCTTTTGGTTACTAGTCCAGTACCTTAAACCACTGAGCTACCACTGCCCTTTTAGTTACTTGTTACAGTTACTCATAACTGACAGTCACCTAAGACTGACTGAGCTTTAATTCGCTCCAGGTGGAAGTGTTTCTATTTATCACAGTTTCTCCTTTACCGAGTTTTCTGCTGTCACTTAATGCCAGCACACTTATATGGGAACTCACCCAGTGTTTCAGCCTTTTTAGGGCGTCACAAGGGAACCCCCCTGGATTATCAAATTTCCCCAGAAGTGGTGGGATGGCCCTTTACCGAAAGAGGCCCCACTTATGGACCCATGCTGGCTGAGGGCTGTGCCAGTTGGTGGGATGGCATGCTGCTCTTGCATTGCAGTGTTATTATGGGTTCTCCTGCTTTTTTTCCCAGAACCATGTCAGAAAAGCTCTGTGCAGTTTCCAATCGTGTGAAAACCAATTTTTATTTCTACTCTTACCCTCTTCTGTCCACTGTTTTCGTTGTTTTTGTGTCTTTTACACAGTTGAATCACATTATTATGACCACTTTTTACTTTCGACAATGGCAGCGTGAAGCTCATGAAGGAAGTCACGTTTTGCGAGCTGGCTTGGTGGGTATATAAGGTGTACGATAGGCCGTCTGCAACACATATCCTTCATTACTGCCATGAGTACAAGTACCAAGGGTAAAATTGTCTTCCCTGGGATGGATGGGATCTTCCAGCAGGACAATGCGACATGTCACACAGCTAGAAATGTTCGACACTGGTTGGAAGAGCATGACCAAGACTTCCAAGTACTACCCTGGCCCCCTAATCCTAAGACTTGAACCCAGTTGAGCATCTGTGGGACCACTTCAATTATGGTGATCGCTCTATGAATCCTCCCGCACGTCCCCTCCAGCAGCTGTGGGATGCACTGCAGTCAGCATGGCTCCAGATACCTGTGACTGCCTACCAGGACCTTATGGAGTCACTTAAAGCCCATCTAGCTGCTGTCTGTGCTGCACATGGTGGTTACTCTGGATATTAGCTGTTGCTCATAATAATGTGACTGTGTATTTATTACTTAGTTTTTGCTATTTTGGCTACTATTCTTATTTTCCTGGTACTCTTTTCGTTTGTTGCTTTTTAGCCACAGTTCCACCTTGGTCAAGCATCCTGCAAATCTGGTTCATTTTCAATCCTTGCAGGTGCAGAGCTACATGGGCACTGAGGCGGGACCCACCTTGTTACACCACATTCAGTATATCAACAATAGTGTCCTGGTTCTATTCCTGAGTCATCATTTTTATAATTTGGGTTATTTTTTCCCCCTCAGCCATTACCACATTTGTAAGACATCTGAAAATGTGTGCAAAATCAACATTTGACGTCAGGAACTGATGAGAGTGGTCCAGAAGTAGTGTACAGAAGTCATTTGGTTGTAATGCATCCCAAAGGTCTTCAATAAGGGTTGCACTTTAAGCATGTGGGGAACTGTCATGCTGAAACAGGAAAGAGCCTTCCCCAAACTGGTGAGACAAAGTTGGAGGCCTATCATTTATTTCATCTGACTGATCCTAAATGCCCAAACTCAATAATTAGAAAGGGTGTCTATATACTTTTGGCTATAAAGTGTATGTTCAGTTCATTTTCCACTTTCCAACAAAATGCAGAAGATGGATTGGCTAGTTGAAATGACACCTAGTCGGTAAATAAACGTGTCATGCCCTGTAACAGACGGGCACCCTGCTCATCATGTATTCCTGCCCTGCACCCAGTGTTTTCAGGTGGTACCAGGCCCACTGCTACCCTGACCAGGATGAAGCAGTGAGTGAAAATGAATGAATGACTGTGATTGAGTCTCACCTGGATTTAGACGGGCCTACGGATGAGCTCCCGGCCAGGTTGAAAGCAACCTTCTCTTCCTCGCTCTCCCTCTTCAGCTCAGTAAACACCGGCTCCTCCTGCACAAACACAAGAGGGTCATTAAAAAAAACTGCAGAACCTCTCCGAACATCTTGGGGTGCGTTTCAAACATTCAGAAATGAACTGCTGTGAAAAATGCAGGTGAGGAATTGGAGATAAAAAATTGTCCATGACTGAGTTTAATTGACATTAAACTTGTGAACTGATGAATCTTGTGTAATGAGTAACTACTGTTCCTGTCATGAATGTAACCAAAGTGTAAAACATGACGCTAAAATCCTAATAAATAAATCAATTATTTTAATACATTGTCACGTTAAGCTTTATTTTTTATGATAAGCGTTTTAAACTCGGAAAAGCTGATTCTCACAATTTCTCAGAACCCCCGGCTATAATACAGATTCGTCTCATATTCACACTTTGATGACGTCTTACCGCACCACTCAGGTCGAGCGCTGAACAGTGGCCACCTCCTTGTTTCTACACTCACTGTCCATTTTATCAGCTCCACTTACCATACAGAAGCACTTTGTGGTTCTACAATTACTGACTGTAGTCCATCTGTGTCTCTACATGCTTTGTTAGCCCCCTTTCATGCTGTTCTTCAATGGTCAGGACCCCCACAGAGCAGGTATTATTTAGGTGGTGGATCATTCTCAGCACTGCAGTGACACTGACATGGTGGTGGTGTGTTAGTGTGTGTTGTGCTGGTGTGAGTGGATAAGACACAGCAGTGCTGCTGGAGTTTTTAAATACCGTGTCCACTCACTGTCCACTCTATTAGACACTCCTACCTAGTTGGTCCACCTTGTAGATGTAAAGTCAGAGACGATCGCTCATCTATTGCTGCTGTTTGAGTCGGTCATCTTCTAGACCTTCATCAGTGGTCACAGGACGCTGCCCACGGGGCGCTGTTGGCTGGATATATTTGGTTGGTGGACGATTCTCAGTCCAGCAGTGACAGTGAGGTGTTTAAAAACTCCAGCAGCGCTGCTGTGTCTGATCCACTCATACCAGCACAACACACACTAACACACCACCACCATGTCAGTGTCACTGCAGTGCTGAGAATGATCCACCACCTAAATAATACCTGCTCTGTGGGGGTCCTGTGGGGGTCCTGACCATTAAAGAACAGGGTGAAAGGGGGCTAACAAAGCATGCAGAGGAACAGATGGACTACAGTCAGTAATTGTAGAACTATAAAGTGCTTCTATATAGTAAGTGGAGCTGATTAAAATGGACAGTGAGTGTAGAAACAAGGAGGCGATTTTAATGTTATGCCTGATCGGTTTTATATATATACATTTTGAATGCTGAACACGTTGAGTTTAAGGGTACAAATTTCTCCACATAAACAGAATGAGAGGGCACTCGGGTCATATACACATGCTTGTATACCGCACAGAAGAGTGAAGAGAAACACACACACCTCGGGCTCTTTGCTCTCTCGACCTCGGCGCACTTGCTCTTCGATGAACTTGGCGCTGCGCTCCTCGTCGTCGAGATCCTGCTTCTTCTTCCTCTCCAGCTCGTCCTGCCTGCGGATGGTTTCCGGATCACGGTCGATGTACTGAACGTACCAGCCTTTGGGGGTCTCGTCTACTTTACACATACCTGCACACAAGAGCCACACGATCTGAATACGTGCCTGAACGGATCACGTCTGCGTATGTTTCCATCTGTGAACGATGTGGGTTCAGTCATGTGTAGGTGGTGCTCACCTTCTCTGCCCAGCCACTTAGTGAATTCTGTGAGCGTCTCCCACTGTGTGGAGTTCATGTGAACGTGCTCCCGGTTACTGATGTACTCGTTATAGATGATGTTATTGTGAACTCGCTTTGTCCCTTAACGATACAAATAGACAAACACATGAATTATATTATACTTAATAATCAAACGTTAATTAGAACTTATAGATTTAAATTCTATCTGTTGATGTGGGTGGAAACAAACCGAAACGTCTTCTGAGGAGCTCTAAGAACTCGTTCTTAAACTCTCTGCAAAAAAAAGAAGCTATAATAAAACACTTTGAACACTGAGTTAGTATCAGGACTCATGGAGCATGATTTGGCTCTCTGTTTATGGAGCCTACATGACACTCCTGTTAATATCTACTGTAAGAACACCTCACAACAGTTTAGTATATTACATCTCTCATCTGATCATATTTACTGCTATGACCCTTTTTAAAGTTTTTTTATATTACATACTACATGTTTATTCTATTTATTTAATTACATAGTGTTGAACAATAATACTTCTGTACTTTAATGTATCTTAAGCTGCTGTAACAACTAACTTTCCCAATGGGATTAATAAAGTTGTCTGTCTGTCTGTCTATCTATCTGAATGTCTGTCTGTCTGTCTATCTATCTATCTATCTATCCGTCTGTCTATCTGTTTATCTATCTATCTAGCTGTCTGTCTGTCTGTCTATCCATCTGTCTATCTGTCTGTCTGTCTATCTATCTCTGTCTGTCCATGTCTGTCTGTCTGTCTATGTCTAACTGTCTATCACTTTGTCTGTCCATGTATGTCTGTCTGTCTGTCTGTCTGTCTATCTCTCTCTCTGTCTATCTATCTATCCATCTATCCATCTATCTATCTATCTCTCTTTATCTCTGTCTGTCTGTCTGTCTGTCTATCTGTCTAAAAGCTGTAAAGATGTTCGATCTGAAGGTCATGCAATATAGCAAAAATAAAAACAAAACCTAAAAAAACATACTTGGCACAGTTTTAATCTGAATGCCCTTCCCGTCGCAACCAACCTTAGTTTATAGAGGCTTGGGACCAGCACTAAGAGTGCACTGAGAAGTGCATATTCAAATCCCTGACTTCTGCAGTAGGTATCATATAAATTATTATAATTGTGGGTCAGCATGTACAAGGGTCATCAGAAGTGCTGATTATGTTTTTTATTATGCTTGGATCTTTTATTTTATTTTACTGTTTACTTACTAATCACTTCAAAGGCCGAAGCCCTGCAATAAATTGAGATTAAAACCAGATTTTAAAAAAAGATCCTAGATGTGTTACCAAACTCATAATTTTACATTAACTTAGTGACTGGTGGTCAGCAGCGTGATACAGTATGATGTAAGAGGTACAGAAAACGTTTTTAATCAATCAGATTGCATGGTTGGGACTACCAGGTGGATACTGCAATATTTGCCCAAGCTTACAAGCAAATGCAATTGAAGTCTCACGTAAATCAAGCGGTTGTATATTCTTAAAACTACACAACCGTGTAATGATGACATCTACATCAGTACAACACCATGACATGTAACCTCATAAGAAGTGTTAATTCTGAAAGCAGCAGAGATCTTACACATTCACAATTTCAGATAAAACTGACTCACTCTGAGAAGTAGTCCATGAACTGGTTGGGATTCTCGGAGGCCAGCAGCAACTGTCTCTGATGAGACTCGGACATACAGTGACATTTGAACCCATTCTGTTAGAGACAATAAAACACATTGAAGATACATGAAAAAAAAAATACATTAAATAAGTATAAGAGAACTTGGGTCAGTAGAGAAGACAAACAATCCTGGCAAATGGATCCTTGAGCTAAACCTAAATTCTAATTTAAATATCTTTTATTTTGAACTGAGAAGTAGTTCACTGGAAAAGTTGAAGGTAAAAGTGAAAGAGGATGTTCTAGAGAAACACTATCCATGTGGTCACCAGGAGTCAGACTGGTGGTTCTTAATAATAAATAATTTTGTGTTTCAATCATTCAGTCACAGAAATGAACAGCTACAATAAAACATTATACAGTTCCGGAACTGCTAAAACATGCATGTTCCTTAAAGATTACACTCCTGTACAGAAGATATCAAGCTTTTCATGACCTTCACAATTAATTAAATAGACAGACAGACAGACAGACAGACAGACAGACAGACAAAAGGATAGATAGATAGATAGATAGATAGATAGATAGATAGATAGATAGATGATAGATAGATAGATAGATAGATAGATAGATAGATAGATAGATAGATAGATAGATAGATAGATAGATAGATAGACAGTTAAAAATACAGACAGACAGATAGATATGCAGAAAGATAGATAGATAGATAAATAGATTAGATAGATAGATAGACAGACAGACAGACCACTTTATTAAGGGAAAGCCAAGTGTTACCGCAGATCATTGTACTGTATGTTAGAACAAAAGTATTAACTAAGTAAATATTACTGTACAATATTTGTAGGTAATAAATATAATAAAGAATTGTACAGTAATATTTACTTACTTAATCATGTATTTCTAACGTAACTTGAAAATCATGAAATTAAACAAATACAACATACAGCTGAGCTTTGTTCTCCGGTTTTATATATATGAGCTATATTCAGAACTAAAGAACAAACAATATAATATCACATTATACTGAGTTTAATAAAGAAGTAGATGATATAAAGCTGTGTGTGCGGAACACTGTGAGAGAGCTGAAGTTAAACTCACTTCAT
The DNA here is from genome assembly GCF_030014385.1 of Trichomycterus rosablanca. Lineage (NCBI taxonomy): Eukaryota > Metazoa > Chordata > Actinopteri > Siluriformes > Trichomycteridae > Trichomycterus > Trichomycterus rosablanca. The sequence goes on from NC_085988.1 coordinate 82,503,851, forward strand.
CTCTGCACTGTTTCTGACACATCTGACAATACCATCTCAGCTTCTGCAGTCCCTTCGCTTTAATCCTGTTACCGATCGCTTTAGGACTGAGGAAATCGGCTTTACCCATGTTCACGATCGATAAAACACAGATTAATCAGAAATAAGAATCGTTACTGAAGCACTTCCAAGGTTTAACTGTGTACCGCACGGCTCCTTCTTCTTCTCTGGTTATTATGGTTGTAGGTTGGCGAATTTACAGTGCTCGCTTTACCGCCCCCAATAGGCTAAAGTGTGAAGTGAAGATCCCAGGATTATTCATCACTAACCACGTACATACAATACAAGTAATAAAAAAAATGTGCAATTAGTCCACAAATGTATGAGTTTTATCTTCTATTTTCTTTCTCCATTAACATCCATATCATTCCTGAGTTTAATTTCTATTCTAATCTAATTGTGTCTATTTCTGTATTGGGGGTGGCATGGTGACCTCCTCACAGCAAGAAGGTCTTGGGTTCGATCCCCAGGTGGGGCGGTCCAGATCCTTTCTGTGTGGAGTTTGCATGTTCTCGCCGTGTCTGCGTGGGTTTCCTCCAGGAGCTCCGGTTTCCTCCCACATTCTAAGGACGTGCAAGTGAGGAAAATTGGAGACAATAAATTGTCCGTGACTGTGTTTGATATTAAACTTGTAAAACTTGTAAACTGATGAATCTTGTGTACATTTACATTCACATTACATTCACATCAGCAGACGCTAAATGGCCCAACAGTGACAACCTGACAGTGGTGGGGCTTGAACCAGCAACCCTCTGGTCACTGGCCTACCTTAACCACTAGGCTACAGCTGGCCCTGTGTAATGAGTAACTACCGTTTCTGTCATGAATGTAACCAAAGTGTAAAACATGACGTTAAAATCCTAATAAATGATAATTTCTGTATTGTGCCTGTACTGAAATATCGGTTTAATCCAATTTTGCTAAAACATGCTTTTTTTAATAAGAAAAAAAGTAATACAAAATGTGTGTGTGACAGAGAGAGAGAGAGAGAGAGAGAGAGAGAGAGAGAGAGAGAGAGAGGCTCGATAGATAGATAGATAGATAGATAGATAGATAGATAGATAGATAGATAGATAGATAGATAGATAGATAGATAGATAGATAGATAGATAGATAGATAGATAGATATTTGTCATATATACATTTACAGTTGTACAGTACAATTAAATTCTTTCTTCTTCACATATCCCAGCTTGTTTGGAAGCCGGGGTCAGAGCGCAGGGTCAGCCATCATACGGCGACCCTTGGAGCAGAGAGGGTTAAGGGCCTTGCTCAAGGACCCAACAGTGGCTGCATGGCAGAGCCAATCTTCTACCATTCTAACTTCTAACTACCGTTCCTGTCATGAATGTAACCAAGAGTGTAAAACATGATGTTAAAATCCTAAAAAACAAACAAACAAATACAACTTATTTTGGAGCAATTTGATCAATATTTTAAAAGCTATTGAAGTTATTAATAAGCTGAATACTTTAAATGCTATTGACGTTATGAATAAAAATCTGTTTTTATTATGTAAGAAAGGGTAAAAGTGTCAGTATAAGAGTTGTAGTATGTAATGTGGGTTACACTTGATGAAATACAACTTGTTTTGGAGCAATTTGATCAATATTTTAAAAGCTATTGAAGTTATTAATAAGCTGAATACTTTAAATGCTATTGAAGTTATGAATAAAAATCTATTTTTTATCACGTAATAAAGAGTAAAAGTGTCAGTATAAGAGTTGTAGTATGTAATGTTTGTTACACCTGATAAAATACAACTTGTTTTGGTGCAATTTGATGAATATTTTTAAAGCTCTTGAAGTTATTAATATGCTGAATACATTAATTGCTATTGAAGTTATGAATACAAATCATTTTTAATTAATTAATAAAGGGTAAAAGTGTCAGTATAAGAGTTGTAGTATGTAATGTGGGTTACACTTAATGAAATACAACTTGTTTTGGAGAAATTTGATGAATATTTTTTAAAGCTCTTGAAGTTATTAATATGATAAATACTTTAAATGCTATTAAAGTTATGAATAAAAAGCTGTTTCTTATTATGTAATAAGGGTAAAAGTGTCAGTATAAGAGTTGTAGTATGTAATGTGGGTTACACTTGATAAAATACAACTTGTTTTGAAGCAATTTGATGAAAATTTTAAAAGCTATTGAAGTTATTAATATGCTGAATATCCGGTATCTGATATACAATCTAGCGCACTGTGTAGGGAACATGTTTAATATACTGTCTAGTGCACTTTAAAGGGAACATGAATTCATATCTAAAATACTATCTAGTGCACTATGTAGGGAACATAAATCTGTGATCTGATATACATAACTGTTTGTGACGCAAACAGTTAGCTAAGTAGCTCAGTTAGCATATTTTAAAAGTTCTGTTATCACCCATATCCTTTGATGTGTGCCAGAGATTTCTTTAGCTTTTTTTAATTTTTTTTTATTTTTTTGTACATATTTGACCATTTAATTTTTATTGCGAGAATGTTTGCTCATAACATTAGGAGAACATTCACATGAGGTTAATGAAAGTTGTGGGAACGCTCCCTGTTAGCTGGGTTCTCCCCGTGTCTGTGTGGGTTTCCTCCGGGAGCTCCGGTTTCCACCGACAGTACAAAGACACACAGTGAGGTGAATTGGAGATACAAAATTGTCCGTAACTGTGGTTGATATTAAAACTTGTGACCTGATGAATCTTGTGTAATGAGTAACTAAACCAAAGTGTGTAAAACAAGACGTTAAAATCTTAATAAATGAATAAATACCTCTAAATAAAGTTTGCTTAAATTTGTTTGTGTTTTGTATTTTGTTGTGCTTTTACTGTACCCTGATCAATATTATACATACAACAATGTTTTTGTTCATGGTTAATTTGAAATTCAATAAAAAAAAAGATAAATAAATAAAAAATAAGAAACTACAAGCTAACATGCTAAGTGCTTAGCGTCACCGCTCTGTTATCGCGAGACTTGGGTGAGCGAGGGCTTCGTTATTTGTAGTGCGCAGGCGCAGTGCGTTGAGTCTGACCTTCATTCCCGGCCGTCATGTTCTGCGGGGTGAGCGCGGTATTCCTCCCACCATGGTAATCGTTTTTATTCATTTTATGCTCTTATTTAGTTTGATTTTACACAATTAATGTTTTATTAATATAATTTGAGAATATTTAGCTTGATTTCCTTTGTAATATTCGGGTGTGGGGATGTAAGGACGGTGGGTGAGTAGGCCCCGGTAAGCTCTGTTAGCATAGCGGCTAATCAATGAACTTGACAGCTGAATGTCACTTTAACTACAAAGCTCAACTTCCTGAGTTTATAAAGCGTTAATTAATCACAACAGTGTTTATTTTGGGCTTTGTACAAGTTTAATGCATGTGCTTGCTTGCCTTGACACGCTGTGAACATAATGCAGTAGTGTATATAGTACATTACACAGTGTGTAACTCTTATGAGGCATTATTAGCTGTTATTATTATTATTATTGTATAAATGTGCATATGACACCAGATCTAAATGATTTGTCTCTGTTGTTTTCATCACTGTGACAGTGGGCAGCAGGTCAGGACCATGGCTACCCTGAAGGACAGTAAGTACCATTACAGATATATGAAACACTTCATAATGGCTGCAATGTTCATTTGACATTTTTGGCACGTGTATGTTGTGCTGTCTGCTTTGGGCTTTGTGATGTTATGACACTGCACCATATTAACATGATACATAATAAGTTTTTCCTTGCCAGTGTCGCCCTTGGCAGGGGTGTTTGGTCTAATGGTCCTGGATTCTGTGAAGTTGCTTTGAACAGTGTCTATTGTAAAAAGTGCTATACGAATAAATTTGACTTGACTAGATGATTACACTGTATTATCAGGAGTATCATCATTATCATCAGTCAGTCCTTATTTACATTTATGACATTTACCAGTTGCCTTAATCCACAGCAACTAACAATTATGACTGAATACAATTTGAACATTTACATTTTTGGCATTTAGCAGACGCTTTTGTCCACAATTGTGACAGTATACAATCTAAGCAATTGAGGGTTAAGGGCCTTGCTCAAGGGCCCAACAGTGGCAACCTGGTAGGGCTTGAACTGGCAACCTTCTGTTTACTGGACCAGTACCTTAACCACTAGGCTACAGCTGCCTAGGGATGCACCGATCCCTTTTTAGGATCGGATATCGGTCCCGATATTACCAAAATGAGATAGATCGGATATCGGATAATCAGGCCGATCCATCGGTCCGATACGTTCACTTTAGTTCGTTTGCGACGCGTGCTGAGCCCATACAGGACGCGCTGCTGACGTACGGCGTATAACACAAACAAAAAGAGCAACATGGAGCGAGCCAAAGAGTCAGCTGCATGGAGGTATTTCACGCTTGCTATGCTAACAAGTTCGATGGCAACATGTTTATTACTCAGGTTTAGCTGCTATATTTTATTTTGAATTACTGTTTGCACTAAATATTTACGGATACGTTTGTTTGAAAAAGTTATTTAAGCTACTACTGTTTTTCTCATCGTCAGCAGCTACGTTTTGGGTGTGTTCGAAAACCTAGTGAGCTGCCTCGCTGCCTTACTGCCTACATAAGCGGCTGCCTCAGTAGAGAGGATTCTAATAAGTCATCAACTCATAAATCAGGTTATTCGAACGCGTTACTTACACAGCGATTCCATCGGGTTTAGCATTTAGCATCTTGCCATTAAAACCAATGAACTGAGGTAGCACAGCGCTAACGCTAACGTCAATATAACATTTCCCTTCATGTACCGATAACGGTTACATTTCCTGACAAGCTCGGACTTGCAAATAAAAACACTCGGTACAAGTTTATACAAGTTAAAAAGCAGTAATATTTTATTTACGTTTGATAATAACTCCATTCGTTTCTCCGCCCCGTCAGCCATGTTTATTTTTCTGCAGTGAATGCTGGGATTGGTGGTTAAGGTACTGGACTAGGAATCAAACCCCACCTGAACAAGGCCCTTAACCCTCAGTTGCTTGAATTGTATATAGTGATAATTGTAAGTCGCTTTGGATGAATATCAGCCGGCCGAACATCCACACAGACATGATCGGCTATGTCTGTGGGGAGAGCTAAAGTCCCTGTACAGAATATTCTTGCCTTGCACCCAGTGGTTTCCTTTAAAACCGAACAGTAGGGGTCATGAAGGGTTGTGGTGGATCCAGTGACAGCAGGAAAAACAGGCTTGTATGTGAACTTACTCATGCCTAGAGGTAGTTTATAGTAGCCAGCACAACTCATGTATATAGGAGGGATGTTTCAAAGAGTTTCCGCACTTTTATATTGTGGTTATAAGCAGTGAGGGTGAGAGGAGGAGTAATCGGTCGTGTCTGAGAGACTGAGTGACACTTATGGTCCGGATTTAGCAGCATCTGATTTCCACCTTTTTGGACGCTCAAGGAAGCTTTAAGGGGAAGAAGATTTTTCATGTGGCGATGATGTGAAAGCAGCGGCGCATCAGTGGCTACGAGCTCAACCTAAAACATTTTTTGCTGACAGCATTGAAAAGGCTGAGGCTGGAAAAATGTATCAGAAGGTGATGATGTAGAAAAGTGATGGAATTTGTTTTGGAAATTCTTAACAATTAGAGTTTAGAAAAAGTGTGGAAACTTTTTGAAGAACCCTCGTAATTGAGTGTGGGAGGAAACCACATGTGGACACAGGATAAACATGTCGGCCTCCTCACAGACAGTCACAGATAGAAAGGTTCGAACCTAGGGCCCACAGGGCTCTAGAGTGCGACGACCAATGTGACCAAAAATCTGAAAAAAAATCTGAGGTGGCACCGGTGCGACCATCCGTTCGAGGGGGAGAAAAAGTCTCTGTGACTCTGAAAGTCTCCGGTGCAACAACAGACACACATTAAGCCCATAATCTAATCATATCTATATATCTAAACCAATCAGAGATAGTGAAGGGCGGGACCAGCGTCATCAGCGGCGAGCGTTACACAGCGAAAGTTAGAGTAGTAATATCAGAGCATTTGTGCTGCTGTTACAGATGTTGGTTTTTATGTAAAAACATCAATCAAATATCGGTGATGAGAAGACGTCACGTGTTCGTCTCAGTTGTTGTTTTCTTTAGTTCACTGACGTGAGAAGCGTTTTGCGCTTCGCTTTCACCGCGACTCTCGACGTAAACGACCGATTTACTCAGCGCTCGACTCGAGAGATAAAACATCATTAAAGTTCCACAATACAAACAAACATCTGTGTGAAATAACCATCAAACCCAGTCTAACAGCTCCACATGTATCTGTGTTTAGCTGGATTTACTTCACGTGTGCTGGGTCACTTTTACCACCTCATATCTCACGGTTTATCTTTTCTTTAAGGCACTTTAAAAATATCAGCAGCAAACTGACTCAAAATGTAATAATGTCATGTAGCCTATGTCAATAATGTGCGTCTCGTTACTGCATTAACCACATGTAATATTCTTATCATTAAATGAGATGTTCAGTGTGAAGCCCTTAAAACACTTGCACTTTTAATTTAGATTTTCTTTTTATTTCATTTATCTTGAGTTTGAATTTCAGCTCAGTGAAGCACTTTAAGCACCAACACTTTTTCAGTAAGTTACCTTTCGTGTAGAATTGTGCTTCAAATAAAGAACTTTATGTTGACCAGATTGTTAGTTAATCATTTACAAGTCAATATCGCCTATATGGACAGCGGAAAAAAAAAAAGTGAACCTGTAAAACTGAGGTGTTAAATGCGATGCGGTCGAAAATTTGGGTGCAACCAGTTCAAAAAGTTAGTCTAGAGCCCTGGCCCAGGATCCCAGTGCTTTTCCACTAGCATTACATGCTGTGTGTCATGTAGGGCTGAAACGATTCCTCGAGTAACTCGAATAATTCGATTACTAAAAATGATCGATTCAAATTTTTCGCATCGAGGAATCGTTTATTCCGTACACCGATACCTAGCTCACGGTGTTCCGCACGGACTTTCACTTTCACAACGCGTTTACGCTGTGTTCAGGTGACGCGAGGAAGCCCCAGGGCTGCGTCCCAAAACTCTCAATTAAACAGTACCTAACAGGACTTAATCCGGGTACTTTTCACCTGTTTGTACACACTCGTACTGTTCAGTATGTAGTAGCGATTTGAAACGGAGCCGAGATTTGATAGCGCGGACTGTAAAATGGAAAGAGAGAGAGAGAATATAGCGGGATGAGCAGAGAGGAACAGAGAAAACGACTGAAAGTTTGAGATCAGTTGCACAAATTAGAGGAAATGTTTATGTATTATTGTTTATTATATATATATATATATATATATATATATATATATATATATACAGTCCCCTCCAAAAGTATTGGAACAGTGAGGCCAATCCCTTCATTTTTGCTGTAGACTGAAAACATTTGGGTTTGACATTAAAAGATGAATATGAGACAAAAGTTCAACATTTCAGCTTTTATTTCCAGGTATTTACATCTGGATCTGATACACACTTCAGAAGATAGCACCTTTTGTCTGAACCCACCCATTTTTCTTGTGAGCAAAAGTATTGGAACAGGTGACTGTCAGGTGTGTTTTGTTGCCCAGGTGTGTCCTGTTACACTGATTATTTAAACAATAAATAGCTCTGATTGTCTACGCTCACAAGAAAAATGGGTGGGTTTAGACAAAAGGTGCTATCTTCTGAACTGTGTATCAGATCCAGATGTAAATCTGGAAACCCAAATGTTTTCATAATACATAATAAACCCTTCAAACTGTCCTGTATGCAAGTAATAAAAATATATAGTTTGTTTCAAGAGACATGTCGTATTTAATCTTACGTATTATGTATTTATTTTTGCTCTTTATTAAAGCAAAAGTATTTCTTATCCGATTACTCGATTAATCGCTGGAATAATCGATAGAATACTCGATTACAAAAATAATCGATAGTTGCAGCCCTAGTGTCATGCCTCCCTATTATAAATCTTGTTTTATTCTTGTATCAAGCGCACACGCGTTTATAACGTTTGTATAAATGTTTAAAAAGTTTATATATTAACATTTAACTGCTGGTATGTCTGTCAGCCTCAACACTAACTCACACGATTTCCTGTTTAACTCTCGATCATCAGTCACCATTCGTCTGAAGTCCATCAAGAACATCCAGAAAATTACCAAGTCCATGAAGATGGTGGCAGCCGCCAAGTATGCCAGGGCGGAGAGGTCACTGAAGCCAGCCCGTGTGTACGGCACCGGCGCTCTCTGTAAGTGCTTTACTATGGTCCATGTTCTCGTAACCTACACCCAGCAAAAGAACTGCTTTCTTTATGGACTGGTACGTTTGTTTGTGTTATTTTAGCTCTCTATGAGAAGGCAGATATCAAAGCACCTGAAGATAAGAACAAGCACCTGATTATCGGCGTGTCCTCTGATCGTGGCCTGTGTGGTGCCATCCACTCCAACGTGGCCAAGACCATGAAGAGTGAGATCGCCAAGCTCACCAGTGCTGGCAAAGAGGTGATGGTCGTGAATGTGGGAGACAAGCTCCGAGGCCTGCTCTACAGGTACGCTCTCTCTCAGGAAGCAGGTGTCATCTTCCCAAATCGATCACTGCAAACTCACACGACATACTGCAGGGGGCAAGCTGTAGCCTAGTGGTTAAGGTACTGGACTAGTAATCAGAAGGTCGCTGGTTCAAGCCTCACAGCTGCCAGGTTGCTGCTGTTGGGCCCTTGAGCAAGGCCCTTAACCCTCGATTGCTCAGACTGTATACTGTAACTGTAATGTAAGTCGCTTTGGATAAAAGCGTCTGCTAAATGCCGAAAATATAAATGTACTAAACAGTAGAGAAAATAATGACCAGGTGTACCAGTTTAGGCTATTCTAGGCAGGGGAGTCTGCAATGGATTGGCACCTTGTCCAGGGTGTTCCTGCTTTGTGCCTGTAGGTTCTCGGTGGAACAGGATCAGCCGTGACCCTGACCAAGATAAGGCAAATGATGAAAATGAATGCACTTGGATTTGTAATGACTATTCTTAATACTGGTCAAGACCAGTATTCCTGTGTTTGGCAGGGACAGAGAGACTGGTCATCATGATGCTACCACCACCATGTTTCACTGTAGGGATGATATTAGCCAGGTGATGTGCAGTGCCTGCTTTTCACCAGACTTTGCGCCCACTGTTCTGCCCAAAGAGTTCAATTTTCATCTCATCAGACCAGAGAATCTTTTCCGTCATGCTGTTTAGCAAACTCCTAGCGCCGGCTTCTTTTATGCTGTTCTGCCGCAAATCTGATTTATGGAGTGCAGCAAGATGGTTGTCCATCCAACAGGTTCTTTCATCTCTGCACAGAACTTTCGGAGCTTTTGTAGAGTGACGGTCGAGTTCTTTCTTAACCTTCTGACCAAGACCCTTCTTGGATGCCCGGTTTGGCCAGACGGGGCCTCTGAGGTCTTGGGAACACTCAAAGTCTTAGATATTGTCTTAAACCCTTGCTCTGGTCTGAGCCTCGCCACAGTTCGATCACTGAGGGCCACAGAAAGTTCCTTGGACTTAATTACCTGGCTTTTGTCCTAACGGTGTTGCCCCTCATAGTGGTAAATACCTCAGAGACCGGACTATTGGTAGAAAAGAGTTTTAATCTCGTCTGCAGAGAAGGATTGACAAAATCTCACATAGAAACTCGGAGAATGTGATAAGAAGGAAAGAAAATAATCACCCTGTATACTCCCATCAGTGAGCTTGTAGGACAGGGGAAGTCCTCGTTATGCCCATATTTGGAGACCCGGGTCTAACTCAGATTTCCTATGGGAAAAATCGGCTCTAACGCATCCTGTGCTAAATAAACATGTTCAGAACCCTGTACGTTTTGTCCTGTGTACATTTTCTCCACTACATCGCTGGATCCTCTGAATTACGAGGTCGTTAAAGGGTCGTAATACTAATAACGCTACACGGAAGCTAACGCTACTGCGCATTAATTAGACGTCACTGAACTACACCGATCGAATCGACGGAACGAGCGGCTCGCTTCTGGTGAGTACAACCAACGGCGTAACACCCGACCATCCTCGCTTTCTACTTTAATGTAGCTAGCTACTAAAAATATCAACCAAAACTTGTGAATATCACTGCACTGTTACTCTGGTGAATCGCGCTGCTTCGTGCGGTTATTGAAGAGGCTTCCAGTTTAGTGACGTCAATTCAGTGCGCAGTAGCATTAGCTTACGTGTAGCAATATTCATATTTTTACTCTTTAACGACTTCATAATTCAGAGGATCCAGTGATAATAGACAGAAGAATCTCCATAAAACAAAACCTAACAGCTCTGGAAAATTTTTTATGACTACAGGATGCGAGAGAGGCAATTTGCGAAATCTCCGTTCATTTTTCCCATATAAAATTTCTCTTAGACCCGGGTTACCAAATATGGGCGTAACAACACGGCGTGGCCTACACAACGACGACACGACTTCAGATTTCTTAGCTAGAACATAGGAACTGGTCTAAACCAGCTAGAACTGGGCACGTCTAGTCACGTACGCCACTTTCCAGTAGCATTCTATTGTATCGGTATTCTTGGAATATTGGAATATGACTACTGGCACTCATGCCCTAAGCGTACCCACCCATTCTCAGTAGTAATTGATTATGTATAAATACTTCGTGTTAATGAACATTTTCCTCACGCAACCTGAAGTCTGGAGTGCGAGGACTTTCAGACCACCACACCCCTTCTGATGCCTGTAAAGCCACATATTCATAGCACATTATATCTGTTCAGGGGCCTTGACCAGACAACAGGAGTGTCTGTTGCGGCAGAAATTAGGTGATGCCCCATACAGCCTCCTTCGTCCACCCACCCAGGCTCATTGTTTCTGTAGAGCTGACCGAACCAGTGGCCGCACTGTATCTTGAACCTGGTTTTAGTGATGGTGGGCTTAAAAAGTGCTGCACCACCTGAGCATCTAAAAATGATGGCCTTTGTACTCTAAATTGTTCATTTTGCAGGGGATAAAAGAAAAAAACTTAAATTACAATATTAACTAGCTCAGAATTACAAATGTGATCATGTCTTGGCTGAGCAAACGCACAGAACAAGTGAATTTCTATACATTAAATGAGTTGCGTCTTCATATCCTGGTTAATTGGTAAATCTTTGATTCCGTTCGTCAGGACTCATGGGAATCACATCCTCATTAACTGCAAGGAGCTCGGCAGAAAACCCCCCACGTTCACCGATGCCTCCGTCATCGCCACAGAGCTGCTGCACTCTGGCTACGAGTTTGACCAGGGCTCGATCATCTACAACAGATTCAGGTGAGCGCCTCACACCGCAAGGGTTTAAACTAGGGATGCACCGATCCGATATTAAGATGGTATATCGGTCCAGATATTACCAAAATGAGACAGATCGGGTATCGGATAATCAGGCCGATCCATGGGGCCGATACGCTGCCTCGGTAGTGAGGATTCTAATAAGTCGATATTATCCGAACGCGCTACTTAGACAGCGCTTCCGTCGGGTTTAGCATTTCGCATCTTGCCATTAAAACCAATGGATTGAGGTAGCACAGCACGCTAACGTCAATATAACACCTCCCTTCAGGTACCGATAACGGTTACATTTCCCGACGAGCCCGAACTTGCAAATTAAAACACTCGGTACAAGTTTATACAGGTTAAGAATCAGTAATATTTTATTTACGTTTGATAATAACTCATGTTTATTTTTCTGTGAGAGAAAGAGAGAAGATTCGGAACAGCCTCCTTCTCGGGAGCGCAGCACAGGATGACGTAAAATGCGTCTATGTAGAGAGAAAGAGAGCTAGCTTTTCGAACACACCCTTTATGTTGAATTGCACCAGATGTTTGCTTGTTTACGGCGTTCGATTACTGATTGTATTGTACCAAGGTATTCGTTTATTCTCAGGTTCTTCTTCCGCTGCTAGATTTTTTATTACTGTTTACACTACATATCTAAAAAATAAGATTGATTACTGTTTGTGTAACTACTTCAGTTTCAGCTGATACATTTAATTTATTTTTATTTATTTAAACTTTTTTATGTTGATATTATATCTGTGTGAATTATATTTTGTTTTCACAAAGTTGACTCAGTTCATCTGGACACAAGTTTGTTGTAGAGAAACGTTTCGCCACTCAATCCGAGTGACTTCTTCAGTCTGAGCTGGTGTTGAATACCCCGACCTTATATGCAGAAGATTGCATAACAATGGAACCGGTGATCAGGTCCATATGAAATTCACAATGACCATTAATTACAATGACCATGTGTGTCTTTCACACATGATTGGTGTGTAGCTCCTATTACAGAAGATGGTGAGAGATGTACTCTCAGGCCTCCTCCCCGGTTCAGAGATGGTCGTTCCCTCTTCACATAGACGGCCTCTTTGACTCCCCGTTCAAACCAGCGTTCCTCCTCATCAAGGATCTGCACATCGTCATCATTAAATGAGTGTAAACCGTAGAGTCCTGGCCAGAAGAGGTCGATCTTCTATGCTGGACCATCCGTTTAGCCAGTGGCTGTTTAGTTTCCCCGATGTACAGTTCCCGACACCTAACGGCATACACTACGTTACTCTGTTTGTGTCGAGGAATTTTGTTTTGCAAACTTAGTAATGTTTAAGTCGATCCTGATGCCTTAAGTCTTTCCCACATGATAAAGTATACGGTTTATTAATTCAACAATGGTATCGGTATCGGGTATCGACCGATATGCAAAGTATATGTATCGTATCGGTATCGGAACTGAAAAAGTTGGATCGGTGCATCCCTAGTTTAAACAGCAGAACCAAAGCTTGTTTTGATTTGAGACGTTATGTACTGATCTGTTATGGAATTTCTTTCAGGTCTGTCATTTCCTACAAGACAGATGAGAAGCCTCTGTTTTCCGTGGACACAGTTGCAAACTCAGGTAGTTTGAAGTCGAAGATGGATTTTATGTGTGTGTGTTCTTCTAGGAATTGTTTTTATATACATCTAATGGTCGCACTCAGGCCGTGAACCATCCACACACTACTTCCAGTTAGTCTTAAGCTCGCTGTCTCGGTGTTCAGAACTGTTGTGGTATCACAGTGGTGAAGTAGTTAAATAACTTTAAGCGGGCGGCACGGTGGCTCGGCTCGGCTCGGTCCTTTCTGTGTGGAGTTTGCATGTTCTCCCCGTGTCTGTGTGGGTTTCCTCCCACAGTACAAAGACTTAATATGGCCCAATGATGCATGGCAATTTGGCTAAACCAAAGATTGTCGTGTAGCAGCTTATTATTGTTTATATAGTGTTGTGTGAATTCAAAATAACCAATAACCCTTAAAGACTGACACAGACAACCGGAGTAATAGTAAAAGCGAAAAATCTATTTATTGCTCAGCTTGAGGACCCATACCATAATGTAAACGCACACAGGCCTTTACAGGAGAGAAGGGTGGATACCAGCCACCCTATCTCAGTATTACCTTCAGGCTAACTCTGCTCAGCGACCCAGCTCAAGGGCGACTTTCCACACCAAACTTATTTATCATTTTACAAGGGTGGTCAGTTTGTTAAGAACATGGCTGTGTGGGTCAAGGTCATTATCAGTCTTTGGAATTCTGAAACCTTCAAAAAGTCTCTTCTACCCTTGTTAATTAAACTAAGAAAGCAGAAACGTATGAGTTTAATGCAAATAACTAATAAAATATAAAATTTCCATAAGACATTTCCACTATGACATAGAGGTCACTTTGTTTAAATACTATGCGATGTTCAACAAGCTCATGGTCAGGTGTCCAAATACTTTTGGCCCTATAGTGTATGTGTAGGGAAAAACATTTTCTATATTATCCACAGTCTAGTCTGGGTGCATGTTGCTGTTTACTGCGGCATTTAGGCTTTTTAAATACTCTGCAAAACTGCTTCCTGCTGGCTGTGCCACTCAGCAGCAAGCTTGAAAACCACACACAGTAAACCCTCAATCAGGATACCATGAAAACGGCTCTCTAATTTCTTACTAATATAAGAGTGAATACACAAATATAAGACCGACCCTAGTCAAATATAAAACGCTACTCCTGCTATAAATCTCACACCAATGTGTGAACACGGCGTTAAACAAACACAATATTGACTGACCGTATCGACAGTTTATTCACATGCAGTTTGTATGAGATGTATTCTGCTTCATGAAACTGTTTTGTTAATCTAGGGGTGAATTAAATCGTATTAAAGAGTTCTGAAGCCATGACGAGTGACCCCTCGGTAAACAAGAATAAAGGAACTAAAATCTTCAGGTAGGGTTGGGCGGTATGACGATATTACCGTATACCGCGGTATTCAAAAATGGTGACGGTATTTTTTATATGTGAAGCGCCAAATTTCTGCTTCAGGTTTACCTTGAAAACTGAGACTTTAGGACATGCGCGCATCCACAGTGAGGGAGGGGTGGGAGGGGTAGGTGGTCGAAGCTCGCTGATTGGCTGTGGGGTGATAACACAGAGAGACGAGTGAAGAGCCACACTGGCTAGCGTTAGCTGTGAGCTAACAAGCAGAAACTGAAAAACGGCTCGTCTTTTAATTTTTCAAAATCAACATTTTTTTTATCAGTTCAAGCGGAAATGAACACGAGCGCGTGCATGCGCGGACATGTACTTATTTACTAAATATATCTTCAGTGTAAATCGAGCACAAGTGTTGAGAAAAAGGAGCAAACAGTGATAATAACGTTACGCCCAATCCCCTGTTCTCACTCTTGTGTCTGCCATAGATTTTCCTGCCTATGTGAGAACAATTTTTTCCTAAATAAAAGCGCTATATTAAGAAAAAAGAACGTCTCACCTGTCGTGTAATGTGAATTATAAAATATATAGTCTGGCCCTTTAAGAATGTTATGTGCACTATAGGGCGTAGGGAGTGAGTGTGTAGGGAAGAGATCGGATTTGTGTGACATGTAAAGTAGCGTTCTCGTTAACCACTCAAATGTTTGGACTTTGAATTATTTTAACATTACTTTACATCACCGTCATCGCAACATGAACATTTACATTCATATTTTTTGTTACGGTATAGAACTTAATTCTGGATTACAGGCAGAACTAATCGTACACGTTCATACACTTTTAAGAAATATCTGTAACTATAAAGTAAGCAGTTAACTTTTGAAATATATTGAAGTGTGTAGCTGCTGTTATTCTGTTTTGTGTGGGCAGAGAGAGATTACAATGCCAAAATGTTATGTGTTAATGTTTGTGTTAAAGTGTAATTGATACACGTGCATTTATACTTATGCGTATTTATTATAGATCAGACAAGATAAGCAATGTTTGACGTTCAGATTGTTAAATCTTTTTATAATAAAACATTGAAATATTGTAATTACACTCAAGTGTGTACACTGTACAGTTTGTCCGCGACACCCCAAACCCCCCCACCCGGGGTAATACCGTATACAGCGGTATTTCCTGAAGACGCTATGACGGTATGAAAATCGGCAATATCGCCCAACCCTATCTTCAGATATAATGATTTTTCTATCCAAACAAAGACTACAATTGTCCAGATTCATCTTTTTTGTGGTGCTTCAAAAGAAAGTTCTGAACGTTAGTGGTGGTGAAGGATTCTCAGCCCAATCAAAACCATTATCCTACTGACCGCCCAGATAACCAAACTAAAGCTTTTTTTTTTTATTTTGGACACATGAGATGAACCGATTCATTGGAAAAGACCATTATGATTGGTAGAGTTGAAGGTAAACGAGAAAGAGGACGACCAGCAACTAGATAGATGGATACTATTAAAGAAATATCAAACCAGCTAGAAGGGTGACACGGTGGCTAAGTGGGTAGCACTGTCGCCTCACAGCAAGAAGGTCCTGGGTTCGATCCCCGGGTGGGGCTGTCCGGGTCCTTTGTGTGGAGTTTTCACGTGGGTTTCCTCCGGGTGCTCCGGTTTCCTCCCACAGTCCAAAGACGTGCAACTGAGAGGAACTGGAAACACTATATTGTCCCCAAGACTGTGTTTGATATAACCTTGTGAACTGATGACTCCTGTGTAATGAGCAAACCAGCTAAAAACTGTTATTCATGCCTGATGCTCACTGTTGTTTCTCCTCTACAGAGAACATGGGCATCTACGATGACATTGATGCTGATGTGCTGAGGAACTATCAGGAGTTCGCCCTGGTTAACATCATCTACTACGGGATGAAGGAGTCCACCACCAGTGAGCAGAGTGCCAGGATGACCGCCATGGACAGCGCCAGCAATAACGCATGTGAGTGAATAATCCGTCATTCTCATCCCCGCTGCGCCGTCGATCAGCAACCTGCGGTTCACTTACTTTAGTATCATAACTTTATGTTGATGAAGCAAAACACAGAACATCCGCCCCAACATCCACCCCCAACATCCACCCCCAACATCCACCCCTAACATCCACCCCCAACATCCACCCCCAACATCCGCCCCAACATCCGCCCCTAACATCCGCCCCTAACATCCGCCCCGACATCCGCCCCGACATCCACCCCTAACATCCGCCCCTAACATCCGCCCCTAACATCCGCCCCGACATCCGCCCCGACATCCACCCCCAACATCCGCCCCTAACATCCGCCCCTAACATCCGCCCCGACATCCGCCCCGACATCCGCCCCAACATCCGCCCCTAACATCCGCCCCTAACATCCGCCCCTAACATCCGCCCCGACATCCGCCCCTAACATCCGCCCCTAACATCCGCCCCTAACATCCGCCCCGACATCCGCCCCGACATCCGCCCCGACATCCACCCCTAACATCCGCCCCTAACATCCGCCCCTAACATCCGCCCCGACCCCTAACATCCGCCCCTAACATCCGCCCCGACATCCGCCCCGACATCCGCCCCGACATCCACCCCTAACATCCACCCCTAACATCCGCCCCAACATCCGCCCCTAACATCCACCCCTAACATCCACCCCAACATCCGCCCCTAACATCCACCCCTAACATCCGCCCCTAACATCCGCCCCTAACATCCGCCCCAACATCCGCCCCTAACATCCGCCCCTAACATCCGCCCCTAACATCCACCCCTAACATCCACCCCCAACATCTGCCCCAACATCCGCCCCTAACATCCGCCCCTAACATCCACCTCAACATCCGCCCCTAACATCCGCCCCTAACATCCGCCCCTAACATCCGCCCCAACATCCGCCCCTAACATCCGCCCCTAACATCCGCCCCTAACATCCGCCACCTAACATCCGCCCCTAACATCCGCCCCTAACATCCGCCCCTAACATCCACCTCAACATCCGCCCCTAACATCCGCCCCTAACATCCGCCCCTAACATCCGCCCCTAACATCCACCTCAACATCCGCCCCTAACATCCGCCCCTAACATCCGCCCCAACATCCGCCCCTAACATCCGCCCCTAACATCCGCCCCTAACATCCGCCCCTAACATCCGCCCCAACATCCGCCCCTAACATCCGCCCCTAACATCCGCCCCTAACATCCGCCCCTAACATCCGCCACCTAACATCCGCCCCTAACATCCGCCCCTAACATCCGCCCCTAACATCCGCCCCAACATCCGCCCCTAACATCCGCCCCTAACATCCGCCCCTAACATCCGCCCCAACATCCGCCCCTAACATCCGCCCCAACATCCGCCCCTAACATCCGCCCCTAACATCCGCCCCTAACATCCGCCCCTAACATCCACCCCTAACATCCGCCCCTAACATCCGCCCCAACATCCGCCCCTAACATCCGCCCCAACATCCGCCCCTAACATCCGCCCCTAACATCCACCCCTAACATCCGCCCCTAACATCCGCCCCTAATATCCGCCCCAACATCCGCCCCTAACATCCGCCCCTAACATCCGCCCCTAACATCCGCCCCTAACATCCGCCCCAACATCCGCCCCTAACATCCGCCCCAACATCCGCCCCTAACATCCGCCCCTAACATCCGCCCCTAACATCCGCCCCAACATCCGCCCCTAACATCCACCCCTAACATCCGCCCCTAACATCCGCCCCAACATCCGCCCCTAACATCCGCCCCAACATCCGCCCCTAACATCCGCCCCTAACATCCGCCCCTAACATCCGCCCCTAACATCCGCCCCTAACATCCGCCCCTAATATCCGCCCCAACATCCGCCCCTAACATCCGCCCCTAACATCCACCCCTAACATCCGCCCCTAACATCCGCCCCTAACATCCGCCCCTAATATCCGCCCCAACATCCGCCCCTAACATCCACCCCTAACATCCGCCCCTAACATCCGCCCCAACATCCGCCCCTAACATCCGCCCCTAACATCCGCCCCTAACATCCGCCCCAACAGTTTGGAAAACATGCCAACAACATAACGACCAAGGGTTGTACATTTGGCTCTGTTGCAATACTGCTAGGGCATCTGTAGCCTAGTGGTTAAGATACTGGATTAGTAATCAGAAGGTTGCCACTGTTGGGCCCTTGAGCAAGGCCCTTAACCCTCAATTGCTTGGGCTGTATACCGTCACAACTGTAGGTCGCTTTGGATAAAAGCGTCTGCTTGATGCTGAGAATGTAAATGGTTATTCAGACTAGGGCTGTCGCGGTGACAGAATTTCCCCTTGCGGTATTCAGCCTGTCTCAATATCGCGGTATGCGGTTATATCGCCATTTTTTTGTTGTTTTTGAAAATTACTTAATTGATCTGGATTTTAGAGCTTTATAAACAAGCTTTATTGTTAGGCTATGATTCGGTATATTATTGCTTTATAATGACAAAGATGAGACGGCTTTAAGACCAATGAAATGCGTGTTTAGGCTATTGTTAAATACAGAACAGAGCAGGGATGTGCGTCTTTTCTCTATTAAAAAAAGGTTTAAATTAGCTTCTAGCCTAGGCTAGATATACACTGTGAAACAAAACAAAAAGTGTTTAGGCTAAATATTTTAAATGCACATCTAATCAAAATATGGTAAAAAAATAGAATAAAGAATAAAGTCTGTAAGAGTTTAAACCTGCGTTATCATGCGCGCTAGACGAACCAACATGTTCATCTGATGTGTTTTAGAGAGGATCTGAGTGGGGTAGCGATGTTCCTCTCGGCACTAAAACTCTTTAGAGATCAGAGAAAGTCTAGCCTGGTTATCGCACCACTATTAACCATCTATTTAGTAGATATAATTAACATAACAATATATATTACATTTCAAGTTATTATTCGTTTCAATACATTTTTATTCAACGAAAAAATGCATTTAAATCATTCCAGCAAGCCAGCAAGAGAGAATCTGCAGGCTGCAATGCCATATTACCCGTCATTAAGTGTTTTAGTACGCCGAGGCTGTTTGAATATAGTCTAAATTACAAGTATTTATTGAGTGTGAACTCAATTTAATCATTAATAAACTTGCCTATAATTCCTGTTGCGATTGTTTACATTTTAAAACACAAAGCCCGACACTCAGCAGCAACGCATGAGAACAGGTTGCGGGAAAATGTCGCTCCTAGCTCATTTTCATTATGAATTTATTTAACATTTATTACGCACGAATGTAAGCGTATAAAACAAGATGGACCTGCAACAATAAAAAAATATGGTCTATACCGCGATATTTCAAAATTGCGGTTAGCGCGACAGCCCTAATTCAGACTATGGGTCTGTCCGAAAACCTAGTGAGCTGCCCTGCTGCCTACTGCCTACCTGATCAGCTGCCTCAGTAGAGAGGACTCTAATAAGACTCGTTAGGCAGATTATTTAGATGCTCTACTTGTACAGAGATTACGCCGATTACTTCACCACAGTTTAGGGTTGGGCGGTATTGCCGATTTTCATACCGTCTTCAGAAAATACCGCGGTATATGGTATTACTGTTGGGGGGGGGGGGGGCTTGTTGGACAAACTTTACAGTGTACAAACTTTACAGTGTAATCACTATTCAAATGTTTTATTTAAAAACAATCAGAACGTCAAACATTGCTTATCCTATCTGATCTATAATAAATATTTCGCGCATAAGTGTAAATGCGTCTCTTTATATATTTTTTTTATTTCTGCGCAGTTCTTATCGGCTGTAATCCACCCATTCAGCTCGGCATCAGTAGAAGGAATCAGTCAGTCATAATAAGAGCTGTTTATTGTCGAGAGCGAGCGAGACACACACACACACACACACACACACACACACACACACACACACACACACACACACACACACACACACACACAGAGAGCGAGAGAGAGAGACGTAACCGAGCTACAGAGAGAACATAATTAAACGAGTTTATTTCTTAGTTATTTGTGCTCGTTTTCTGTATGTTAAATCTGATTATTTCATGGCGCGTATGTTTTAAAGCAGAAATAAACACAGGCACATCTCTGCACAAGAGAGGATTGTTCTGAAACTTAATGCGATGCAACCACAGTGCGTCTCTTCTCTGTAGTTTTTTCTCTTCTTTTAAAATAAACCTTTTTTCCTCATTTAAGTGTAGTTTGAATTAGACCTACATTTAAGGCAAGGTAGCAAAATGTTCATGATCGTTCATCATTGATATTAATATCGGGGCTGTCTTATAGTTTACCCAGTAGCGCTTCCCGAGGTACCCACCCCTCCCTCACTGTGCATGCGCGAATGTCTTAAAGTCTCAGTTTTCAAGGTAAACCTGCAGCAGAAATTTGGCGCTTCACATTTTTTAAAATACCGTCACCATTTTTAAATACCGCGGTATACCGTAATACCGTCATACCGCCCAACCCTACCACAGTTTTAGCTTACTAAGCTAACACAGTTAGCCTCAGGCCATTCAAACCGACGGGCTGAGGCGACACGACCCGCTAGCACGCCGATTAACGTCTCCCTCCGTGTACCAAACGCCGTCCTTGATGATCCTGAATTTACAAATAAACGACACTTGTGCACCTTTATACAGATTGAACATCGATGAGAATTTATTTACATTTGAAAAGAACTCTGTTGGTTGCTCCGCGTTCGTCCGGCATATTCATGGGATTGCCTTCAGCGCTGAGGAGGCGTCGGACGCTCCCTGGTTATTCAGTCACATCCACTGCAGAGACCACACGATCACCACACGACCCATCCCCCCCCCCCAGAGACGCCTTTCCAAATATCTTCACATTCTTCAAAAACAGATGGCAGAACGAATGGGACAGTAAACTACAAAACAAACTGTACGAAATAGAGCCAAAAGTAGGACAAACCTACGCTAGAATGGACAGTCCAGTAAACCAAACCATCCTTACAAGATGCCGAATCGGACACTCTGTGTTAACGCACGAGCATCTCCTCACTAGGGAAGATGGTCCAACCTGCCATCGATGTAAAGAGAGACTAACAATCAAACACACACTCAGAAAGACTGAGGTTTTTTAACGAAAAGGAGATGCGAGATGTGCTTAAATCTGCAGCACCAGGGAAAATAATGAATGTTTTAACATATTTAAATATAAAACATCTTTTATAATTTGTTTTAAATGACACAAAATGAAGAAACAACTTGAGTACCGCCGTATAAATGACCCCAGTGTGTCGGCACGGCGTTAAAAACTAATCAATCAATCGATCGTTATTCAGTCAGATCATCACTCGGAATTAAGGCGCCTCAGTAGGAGCGTTTTAAGGGATCTAAGAATTTAGACACGCCCTCTTCCCAGGAGTGTAGAGAGATCGCTTGGTTTTCAGACGGACCCTGTGCACACAGTTTAGTCTTCAGATCCATCCAGCTGTAACGTTTGTGCAGGAATGTTCCTGTTATCTTTGATATATATCTATATGTTCCTTCCTCCTACAGCCGAGATGATTGACAAGCTGACCCTGACGTTCAACCGCACTCGCCAGGCCGTGATCACCAAGGAGCTGATCGAGATCATTTCTGGAGCTGCCGCTCTGTAAGCTCGCGTTCACTCTCTCGACGCCTCGATTCTTCCTTCCTCACCTCCGTCCTTACCTCCTTTGTCCTCCCTGCCGACAACCGATACTCACACCTCACCTTTCACCTAATCAGTTTTAAACCTGCATTTTTTTTTTATTATGATCATTGTTTATTTTAATCACACTAATCATGTTATGATTGTCACGCTTGATTTATTCATACTAACCTTATTTCCATTTTTTCCTCTCAACTAACCATCACAGTGCATGAATTCACTCTCACAGAGACTGATGCTTGAGACAGAGGTAACCTGAGAACTGTTAAAAATGCATTGTAGCACTCTGGGTGTGTTCAAGTAGCACATGGTCAGGTTAATATATTACTTAACATAGAAGGGCCACAAGTTATGACACCATTATGATACTTTACATGCATTTTTCCCAAATGACCTCCCAATCTAATTGTATTCATTTACTACACTTCATGATACCACGTCCAAAAATGCACGTCGACGAGAAGCGAGAGGTCAAAGTTTGTTTGTGCGCTGATGTTCACCTTAAAAGCAAAGAGGAAAAATAAATCAATCCGAGTGGATCTGGCTACGCGACCAGCAGGGATTGTCTGTGGGTATTATGGTTTGGCGTGGACAATAAGGTTACAAATACTGTAGAACTTGTGTGTATGCCTTTGTATTCTGATAGAAACTATATTACACCCCTGTCCCACCGTTTTACATCTCCTCCCTCTGGATTCCAAACCCCCCGTATCTTGCGTTATGATCGGCTGTAGTTCGACACCGCACTCACTGATCCAGATATCCAGCACGCTAGATATCTATCTCCAGTCGCCGGGTGCTCGGCGAGCCGCTCGGATCGGGCTGTTGAGCAGTTCACGCACGGCGATCGAGAGACGAGTTTCGAAATCTGGGCTGTCGTGTAGTGTGAACTAGGCATAACGCTCACCCTCTCCTACATGTGTGCAGTAGCTTACCTCTTCTTTTCACCTGCATGAGGTTCGTATGGAGATTTGTGTCTTGCACAGAGAGTCACACACTGATCTCGAAACGAGCTCATGTACCGGCCAACGTGTCGAGTAAAAAGTCTGGGCAGGAAAATGAGCCGACAACACGCACACAGCTGAATAAATCTCTTTTAGTTTACTGTCCATTCATGTCCAAATTCAAAACATCACCATAATAATGT
Organism: Trichomycterus rosablanca; assembly: GCF_030014385.1. Classification (NCBI taxonomy): domain Eukaryota; kingdom Metazoa; phylum Chordata; class Actinopteri; order Siluriformes; family Trichomycteridae; genus Trichomycterus; species Trichomycterus rosablanca. The sequence goes on from NC_085988.1 coordinate 82,526,961, forward strand.
GGACATCTTTTTCTCTAAGCTAACTAGCTGGGAAAGCATCGATTTATATAACCAGTAATGTAGCTTTGTAACGTTAAAGTTTGGCCACAGCAAGTCAATTAAATCAGATGTTAGGTAACGTGTCCTAATTTTTCACGAGGTTGTATCGAGCACAGTCTTGGATGGAGGTGTCTCCAATTCGCCTCACTTGCACGTCTTTGGACTGTGGGAGGAAACCTGGGGATCGAACCCAGGACCTTCTTGCTGTGAGGGCGACCGTGCTACCCACTTAGCCACCGCGCCGCCGCCCGTATAGTGGTCCGGTAACTGTGTGCGTGTGCGCACTGCAGCCACTATCAAGAAAGAGAACGTGATTGAAATTCCATCCGTGGTGAAATGAAATGGATTTAATGTTTGCAAATCTTAGAACATTCAGCTAATGAAGTGTCCCAATTTTTGTGGAAAACTGTAAAGCTCGTGCTACTTGAACACACCCAGTATTTGTAGTTCTTGCTGTTAATCGCCGGTGTTATATTCATAACTACAGCGCGTGTTGAAGCTTCAACCTGCTTTACAGTAAGTACCTGAATGAGTGACCTAATGTCTCCTGTTCTTCCCTCACAGATAAAGAGGAACCATCCACACTGACGACGTGGTCTTGGCAAACCATATTTTCCTATTGGGCCATCTGGTATCGAAGATTATTGTTTATGTGTTTGTAAAATAGAAGTAAATAAAGCTCTTACACCGAGGCGTCCATCCAGCTAAAAGTGTGTCCTGTCTTTGTCATGTACTGCATAGATAACATGCTTGAGTTCACAGGGAATAAAGGTTTATAGTGGGTTTAATGAGAGTTTTAACAGGGGTGCATTTAACAGTTTTAACAGTTTTAACAGTTCAGTGAATTGGGGGGGGGGGGGGGGGGGGGGGGGGGGGACTGAACTTTATTTGTATCAGAAATTCAACCACTTTGTTTATAAGGTTTATTAGCAAAATGTATAAACTTTAAGCTAGTATCATGCCACTGAAAAAGTGGCACCTTTCCATCACAAGTATCTTAATTTTGTATTTAGTAAAGCACTGGTATCTGATACTTGCATATAAAGGGATAACATTATGACCACCCTCCTAATATTGTGTTGGTCCCTTTTCTGCTGCCAAAACAGCCCTGCAACTGTGATGCTCTGTGTATTCTGACACCTTTCTATCAGAACCAGCATGAACTTCTTCAGCAGTTTGAGCTACAGTAGCTCGTCTGTTGGATCGGACCACACGGGCCAGCCTTCGCTCCCCACGTGCATCAATGAGCCTTGGCCTCCCGTGACCACTGCAGACCGGGAACACCCCACAAGAGCTGCAGTTTTGGAGATGCTCTGACCCAGTCGTCTAGCCGTCACAATCTGACCCTTGTCAAACTTGCTCAGATCCTCACTTTTCCTGCTTCTAACATCAACTTTGAGGATAAAATGTTCACTTGCTGCCTAATACAGTAATATATAGTTTTTAAAAAGGTACTGATTTGGGTGTCGGAGGTTATCCACACATACAGGGCCATCAAACAGAGGTTTAATCTAAAACAACAGAGTTTAATCCAGTCAGTGAACTCTGTGCTCTCCGATGTCATATTACAGCAGTATAAAGTTCCTCTGAACTGATTATTGCTGAAGCAATTTTACTCACTTTGTTCCTTTTATTAACAAGATCAAAAGCACTTTGGGCACCTCATTATCCGTTTGCAACCTAAACCCATCTCGATAAAGATTTAGTCGGGTGTTTTGGTATCTGAATAGGCTTTAGGAGTAAAGCTGAAGTCGGGTCGTTAATCAGCCTGTCTGGAATTATTACACAGGATGAGTTTAGTTTGGCTCAGATTGCTTTTATTGATGTAATAAGAAGCTGCTGGATCTTTATCTATTCAATGGCAAAACATTGATTCAGTAATATTACCCAAACCACTTTTTCCTGATAAGGGTCACAGGGTGGGTCTGGCATGAATACCTAATAGACAGTGCCAGTACATTGAAGGTTATATTATATTAAGGGTACTGCTGCAATCGGACATGTTTAAACGTATTAAGGTGATGTTATTCCAGTTCCACAGAGGATTTTCTATGTGATTTAAATCTGCGGACTAAGAAGACCACTCCAGAATATTCCAGGACTGATTCCAGCTGTTAATGCTTGGATCATTGTCTTGTTATGTCAACGTTCTGTTATCACTAAGGTTAACTTTGACTACAGACTAGCAGCAGGTTTTAGGATATCAGCAATATTATGTATGGATTAAATAATAGTTTTAAAACATCCTGCTACATTAAAATACTACAATGTGCATTTTTTTGTCTAACTCTGAAGAGTTTGGTTATTAATCCCTTTATTTAAATATTTTTGTTTCACCTTATGACAGACAGATAGATAGATACTTTATTAATCTTGAAGGAAATTAAGCCCTCAGTAGCAAGATACTTAGAACAAAAGTAATAAATGCACACTATAAAGATTTAGAAGATATACTTTATTTGTCATATATACATATACAGGTGTACAGTACAATGAAATTCTTTCTTCGCATATCCCAGCTTGTTTGGAAGCCGGGGTCAGAGCACAGGGTCAGCCATCGTACGGCGCCCCTGGAGCAGACAGGTTTAAGGGTTTTGCTCAAGGACCCAACAGTGGCTGCATAGAATCCAGAGCCTGGATTTGAACCGCCAATCTTCCGGTTGATAGCCCAAAGCTCAACCCACTAGACTACCACTGTCCCCCATTATACTGTACATTATACACATTATACAAACACGTACCTGAATAATAACAACAGGGCCTGTGGGTACATATGGAGGTGTTATTTCGGTATACGAGGCTGGTAAAGATTGTATACACTGGGAAGTACAAATTATAAAGTGTACAGTGCAAAGATAAAAATGAGTAGATGAGTAGAACTGTCATGTCAAGTGTTAAATGAAATGAATCAAAGCTATTTACATACAGTATGATTCTCTGATTCTTTGTCATTTTAAATGTTTTCATTTTCTTGATTAATGAATTCTGATGCTTTGTGTTGATCCTGATTCTGCAGTATTTTGACAATACGAATGGGTGTTAATTTAAAGCCTAATTTTAAGTCCCACTTTGCTTCTATCATAGCCTCCAGTGTCATAAACCTTCTACTGTAGAATAGAACAGAATAGAAACGTTGTCCTTGTATATAGTACAATGAAATACTGTGTGGTACTTCTCAACATAAATGAATCATATAAAGAAGAAAAACAACAGCAACAAGAAAAACACATAACATACAGACACAAAACGTGCAGTCAATAATAGCAGCATATAAGATTTAAGAGAAATTATCCCCCTTTACATTTTGTATATTGAAATGAACCCTCCTGTTTGATCCCCCATCCTGTATCACCCCACTCCCTGTCTCCTACACACACCCAATCCTGTCTACCCACACCTAATTGTGTTATTAAGCCCAAAGCCCTTTTGTTATCTCCTGTATTACCCATAATAAAACCAGCACCCTTTTATTACCCTAGCCCAACCTTTTGGTCACCTTTTGCAGTCCCCCTCTGCATGGTCATTCCTGCCCCCCTGACCTCCTCCTCTTTCTTTCTAATCCTCCCCTCATTTCTAGTGTATATAAAGTCTTCCCAAAATATATGTAGTTAGATTTTTTGTCGGTCTTCCAAGCTGTGCCCATACATCTATCTGTATGTGTTAATAAACGACTCTACTCCTGAAGACTGGCGGTCTCCTGGCTCCTGAATTCGGCTGAATTTCTAACAGATTTGAGGTGCAAAGTGGCAAAAAATGAGGTGCAAAAATGTGTAAGTTCCTAGGGGTTTGGGCAGGGGTGTACAGAGGGAGTGATTCTACCAGTTATTGTAACAATACTGCAGGAATAGCCAGAAATAAAGCCTTGTCACAAACCACAGGCTTTAGTGGGATTTAAAGCCAGTCTAATAAACAGTTTTTACAAGCAAAAAAACTCGAAGTGAAAAATAAAACAGCACATTCTTTATGTTGCATGCTTTAATTTCCTTTGGGGTCAATAATCTGTCTGTCTGCCTGTCTGTCCTTGTCATAGCTGCTTTAACAAGAGTAAACAGTCAGTGCCTTTAGATTTTGTCCTTATTTGACCATGCATCAGTAGAACTATCTCACAAGGACAAAAAAAATAAAGACCTTCTGATATATCATGCTTCTTAGCTCATGTCCATACTGTATAAACTTTTTAAATGCATTTTCTCCCTTTTTCTACTTTCGATTTTTAGCGCATCCAATTTTTACCCAGTTGCTTTATGCTTCCTCTCTACTGGTGCTGACCCCGCCCCCCGATTGTGGAGAGCAAGACTGCCACACGCCCCCTCCGACACGTGTGCTTTTTTAACCTGCACGAGTTGTGTTCTTATGCGAATCAGCTTTGTGTACGGAGAGCCACACCATGATCAACGCATTACCCCTCGACCCTGTGCAGACACCATCAATCCAGCCGGATGGCAGAGCTGATATTTGACACGATGTATTTGAAATCCCAGCTCTGGTGTGCTAGCGTGTTTTACTGCTGCGCCACCTGAGCGGCGATATAAACTTGACAGTAGACCGTCTCACTAGTGTTCCAAGCTTAGAAAACAAACAGCACATACTGCACATGTCCTTATAAGTACATAAACTTTTGTAAACTTAACTATACATTTCTGTTGTCTTTTTACCCAGAAGCTTCTTACTGAAATGAAATAACTGCTGTATAACTTAGTTATACGTAAACACTTGAACTTCCCAACTAGAGCCCTATAAATGATGTAAATATTGTGAGGGTTAAATCGAGGTCAACCTTAACATATGAAACAGGGTCGATGTACTTCTCTCTTCTACGCATGCGCACGCTCTGTGCACCCTTACTAGTGCACTACGAGAATGAACTTGCGTGTACTTTGCTAACTACGCTAACCTAACTACAATTTGCTTCCCCGAAGACTCATAAAGCTAGATAAGGTGGAGTATGGTCGCTACTTTGACGGTGGTCAGTACTTTGATGGAGATTTGATGTAAATCTCTTTTAACTAGTGCGCTTCGTTCTGCACGGGCGTGGATTGGAACACAGCCGCGTCTAACATCAACAACAACGCATGAAACTGCATCACGTGACCATATCCACTTCATAACTAGTGCACTACCTAGTTAGCCAGACGAAAAAGTCAAACTTGGAATACGTTTGCTTGCTATTGTTGCCAATTTTACGGCGGCTTGGCGTCCAAAGCTAAGCAGGCTCGTGTTTGGTCAGTACGTGGATAAACTTTAACGCAAAATGCAAACCCGCTTCAAGCAGTGCCATACGTACGGAACAGACGCGGATTGGGACACAGCCGGTCCTAACGACGATACTTCAAACGACGGCGAGGCAGCCAGCTCTTCTGCGCATGCGCACTCCCAGTGCTGGTCACTTGGAGAACTAAAGATGGCGCCGGCTAAGTCCGAGGCGCCCGAGTTTGTGCTGGTGTAGATGCGATAGGCGGATTAGTCGGGATTGGAGTGTTTGAGTCCGGCCGGGAGATGTGTGAGAGGTATGCGCGCTCGGTGCTGCGGGTGTCGGTGGCTCAGCTCTGCCAGGCTCTGGGCTGGGACTCGGTACAGCTGTCCGCCTGTGAGCTCATCTCGGACCTGCTCGAGCGCTTCCTGCTGCAGCTCGCGCGCTCCACTCACCGTCACTCCATGCTCTGTAAGTCTCTGCTAATGATCGTGTTCATCGATAAACCGCGATATTTACACACACGCCACCGTAAACGCCGCGTACGTCTCAGTGTTTACATCGTTAGCTTAGCATGATGTAGCCTGCCAGCAGTGCTAACATGCTACATGCTAATCAAAATACGCTGGAGTGGCAGTTCGTCATATGATGTTGTTGCCATGCTCGGTTGCTATGCAAAATTGTCAATAACTTACAATGGAAACGGACCCTCACAGGACCGCAACTGACCACTTGTACAGTCCCAGTCACCCTTCATCATCCTTAGAAGCTAACTATGTATACAGTCATCATCATCATCTTGAGAAGCTGTCAAGTGCATGTGTGGTGTACACCAAGAGAACAGCACAGGGCTGAATGCTTGACCCCCTAAGTTCTATACAGACATTACTGTGCTCTGTTGCCATGTACAGAATGAGAACTGACTGTCACAGGACCACAACTTCAACAACACCATCTTAAGAAGCTGTCAAGTGCATGTGTGGTGTACACCAAGAGAACAGCACAGGGCTGAATGCTCAACCCCCTACGTACTATACAAACGTTGCTGTGCTCTGTTGCCATCTATAAAATGAAAACTGACTGTCATGTGACCACAAATAACATCTTCATAAGCTGTAAAGTGCATGTGTGGTGTACACCAAGAGGACAGTACAAGGCTGAATGCTCAACCCCCTAAGTACTATACAAACGTTGCTGTGCTTCATTCCTATCTACAAAATGAAAACTGACTGTCACAGTCCGAATAGTCCCAGTTCTCCTCATCATCATCTTCAGAAGTTGTCAAACGCATCTGTTCTGTACACCAAGAGAACAGTACAAGGCTGAATGCTTAACCCCCTTAAGTGCTATGTAAAGGTTGCTGTGCACTGTTGCTATGCACAGAATAAAAACTGACTGTCACAGGACCACAAATAACTACTTATGCAGCCCAGTTATCCCATCATCATCTTCAGAAGCTGTCAAACGCGTCTGTTCTGTACACCAAGAGGACAGTACAAGGCTGAATGCTCAACCCCCCTAAGTGCTATAAATATGTTACTGTGCTCTGTTGCCATGTACAAAATGAAAATTGACAATCTCAGTACCAGAACCGGAACTTATGCAGTCCCAGTTCTCTTCATCAACATCTTCTGTAGAAGCTGTCAAGTGCATGTGTGGTGTACACCAAGAGAACAGTACAGGGCTGAATACTCAACCCCTTCAGCACTATAAATATGTTACTGTGCTCTGTTGCTATCTAAGCTAACTACTTATGCAGTCCCAGTTCTCATCATCATCATCATCATCATCTGTAGAAGCTGTCAAGTGCATGATTGGTGTACACCAAGAAAACAGTTCAGGGCTGAATGCTTGACCCCCTAAGTGCTATAAATATGTAACTGTGCTCTGTTGCTATGTACAAAATGAAAACTGACCGTCACAGGACCACAAATAACCACTTATGCAGTCCCAGTTCTCTTCATCATCATCTCCAGAAGCTGTCAAGTGCATATGTGGTGTACACCAAGAGAACAGTACAGGGCTGAATACTCAACCCCTTCAGCACTATAAATATGTAACTGTGCTCTGTTGCTATGTACAAAATGAAAACTGACCGTCACAGGACCACAAATAACCACTTCTGCGGTCCCAGTTCTCTTCATCATCATCTCCAGAAGCTGTCAAGTGCATGTGAGGTGTACACCAAGAGAACAGCACAGGCCTAAATAATCAACCTATTCAGTTCTGTACATTTGTTACCCTGTACTAAATGAAAACGGACCATGAAACGATCATATCTGACCCTGTAATCCTTCTCCTTATTTTTCTGTGTACAAAATGGATTATCAAAGGACACAGCTGACCGGTTATATAGTTTGTCAACCTTCACCACACTTTCAACAAGTACCCAAATGCATGTACGCCCTAACCTAAGAGAACAGTACAGGCTTGAATGCTTAACCCCATTTAGAGCTTTATATTTGTTGTGTTCTTCGTGTAAGCATTTGTTGTGTACAAAATAAAAATGGACCACAAATAACCATGCACTGTTCGCTGTTCACCATCATCTTGAGAAGTTGTCAAGTACAGTACATGTGTGGTGTACACCAAGAGAACAGTACAGGCTTGAATTTACAGCCCCTTCAGTGTAATTCATGATAAACCCGTTTATCTGCTCAGTTCTCAGTAATGGACGAGGCAAATGGGGGGCTTTTACACTAGCAACAGGCTTTATTTCTCTCATCGAGCAGATTTTGGAGCATGTTTGCAAGATGGTCCTGGATTCTAATCTCAAGTAGAGCGGTCCAGGTCCTTTCTGTGTCTGTGGGTTTCCTCTGGGAGCTCCGGTTTCTTCCCACAGTCCAAAAACATGCAAGTAAAATAAATTGGAGATACAAAATTGTTCATGACTGTTCTTGAACTGATGCATCTTGTGATAAATGTGAATAAATAAACTTTAGTCTTCGGTGTTTTTATACTTCTCGGTTGCACTATGAAAACATCTCATCGTTCTCTCCCCAGATGGACGGACGGACCCCGGGCTGAGCGACCTGGAGCAGGCGTTCGGGCTGATGGGGGTGAGCGTCTCGGAACTGGAAGACTACGTCAACAATCTGGAGCCGGTGAGCTTCTTCCATCCCGCTCCGCAGTTCCCTATCGGCAAGAGCAGCGCGCTGCAGTTCCCCACCTCCACCTTCGAAGCAGATGCCCGGAACGTCCTGCGTGGAGACAAGAGGGACTACATCCCAGATCACCTCCCTCCACTGGCCCCACTGCACCAAGGTACCTCACACTACATACGCCATTAGAAGACAGTTGATATACATATTTTTTTTGGAGGTTTGCGGTGTTGTGATGAATCTCGGGCGATGCTCAAAACATGAGCGAGTCCACTTTTGTTTACGTGATCAGTCTTTGGGTCTGTCTGAAAACCTGTTGAGCTGTCTCGCTGCCTACCACCTACCTGGGCACCTCTGTATCTCACTGCCACCAAGGGTCAGTCATGTGCTCTTCCCCCTTCAGTAATTGCCGTATCTTAATTGCTGTATACATACTGTACATACAGAGTGTAGTTTAAGCATTACGTAGCCTTTCTCCCTCTCTCTCTCTAACCTCTAACCTCTAACCTTGTTACTGCACAAACGTGCGCTACTTCTTTTCATTTCCATCAGCCGCTTCATCCTGGTCAGGGTCACACGAGCGTTCCAGCTCCTCACCCGCAGTCAGTGTGTACTTTACAGAAAAACGTGTGATTATCGTTATTTAGTCCTGTCAAGTCTATCCTGACTCTTGGCATCCTGTCTTTTGGGTCCGATCCCCAGGCGGGGCCGTCCGGGTCCTTTCCGTGTGGAGTTCGCATGTTCTCCCCGTGCCAGCGTGGGTTTCCTCCGGGTGCTCCGGTTTCCTCCCACAGTCCGAAGACGTGCAAGTGGGGTGAACTGGAGATACAAAATTGTCCATCACTGTGTTCGATATAACCTTGTGAACTGATGAGTAACAACCGTTCCTGTCATGAATGTAACCAAAAGAGTGTAAAACACGACGTTAAAATCCTAATAAACAAAGAAACATACCAGCACAACACACACTAACACACCACCACCATGTCAGTGTCACCGCAGTGCTGAGAATCATCCACCACCTAAATAATACCTGCTCTGTGGTGGTCCTGGGAGAGTTCTGACCATTGAAGAACAGGGTGAAAAGGTTATAAAGGTGTGTAGAGAAACAGATGGACTACAGTCAGTAATTGTATAACTACAAAGTGCTTCTATATGGTAAGTGGAGCTGATAAAAATGGACAGTGAGTGTAGAAACAAGGAGGTGGTTTTAATGTTATGGCTGATCGGTGTATATGTAAGGTTAGTTTATTGGACTGGACATTGTGGTACAAGGGGTAACTGTGATTATGAGGTGTGTGTGTGTGTGTGTGTGTGTGTGTGTGTGTGTGCGTGTGTGTGCGCGTGTGCTTCCGCTGAGTGAAAATACGGAAGCTGGCTCCCTCTCTCTTTTTTCCAGCCCTTTCCTCTTTTTCCTTTGAGTCCGTCTCACCTGTCGCCATCCTCCTGCGCTTCCTGTCTAAGCGCCTGGCATCCTATACGTTCATACACTTCTTCACAGTCTGCGCGCACACACACACACACACACACACACACACACACACACACACACACACACACACACACACTGCTGCCAGCGGGTGGTGGAGAGGCCGACATGATCGGGGTTTTTCTGAGTCGGCCAGGAAGTGAACTCGTGTGTGTGTGTGTGTGTGTGTGTGTGTGGTTGGGTGCGTGGGAGGTGTGATAGCTAGTGGGTCCGGCCCGGATGGCAGACGGCCTAGGTGGTAGCGAGCTGTGTGTTTGTGAGACTTTAGCCAGGGCAGGGGGCCTAACTGGGCCTGGAGCCAGAACTCAGCTGGGTGCCACTTTGCCAAAAGAAAGACTTTCTCTCTTCTGCCCTGTGTCCCCATCACACACACACACACACACACACACACTTCTACCTTGTTTTTGAAACACTGTTATTTCTCAGTTTTAACCACAGGCATTGCTTAAACCCGCTGTGGTAGAAGTATTAGGAACACAAGTGCACTTCAGGTCTGAGGCGGAGTAATACTACCCTCCAAATGTGCATATTTACCCCGCAAATTACCTCCAGTTTACCACCAGAGATCCACATGTGCAGGGATTTAAAATCGAGTCAGTTTATTTATATAGCGCTTTTTACAATAGACATTGTCTCAAAGCAACTTTACAGAATCCAGGACCAACAGATACAAAAGCCCCTGTTGAGCAAGCCGAGGGCGACAGTGGCAAGGACAAACTCCCTTAAAATTACAGGAAGAAACCTTGAGAGGAACCAGACTCAGCAGGGACCTCCGTCCTTCTTGGGTGGCCTGGAGAATAATTTCATACACACACACATTTAAATGAACTAAAAGTTATAACTAACAAAAATAATTGGAGTTATTATTCAGTCCAGTCTGTGATAAAGTCTGTAGTGAGTTCTTGACGTTCTTGGCGCAAACACGCCAGGTTCCCGTCACATCCGGCAGGAGCAGCATCGTTGGCACGGCAGTCTCGACTTCATTCCTTAACCTGGGGCGGGTAAACAGGTTTCCATCAGAACCACCTCGGGGTAAAACGACAGAAAATTAAGTTAGAAATGTAAAACGTGAATTAAGTAAAGTATCAGTTTTACAGAGAGTAGCTTTAGCCTCCGGCGGCTCTAATTATTACAGCATAACTGGAAGGGAGAGCGAGCAGGTAACAAGGTCATGAAAATCCAATCAGACTCTGTAGTAGAGATGCATGAGTACGGATACTAGTATCGGGTATTAGCCCGATACCGCGCTCATTAACTCGTACTCGCAAACGAGGCTCCGATACTAAACATCCGATACCGTGTACCTAGTGCACGTTGCTGCGTTAACGCAGGGATTTTCAACCTGTGGGGCGCGAGTGCCTGACCGGGGGGCGTGACTGCGAGATTTTTTTACTTCTAAAACTAAAGCAATTAATTTTTCACCCACGGGAGACAGATTGAATTATTCTCACTGACCACGCTCACACGTACTTCTAAAACTAAAGCAATTCACACGCACGTTTAATGTTATTTAGTTCCGTCTGAAAAAAAAAACCCTTCAAAATAGAGCTAACAGTGAAGATAACCGGTTACAAAAGCAGCGACCGCCGTTATAGGACGTGTTTGTGTTCAATACTCTGTTCACAGTGTCGATACAAGTGATTCAGGAGTCGACTCATTTTAAGCTTCTTTTCTCAGTCATCTCTCCGTGTTTACTGTTATAATAAATGATGCGGTTGTAAATAAACACCAACTACTACAGAACATTTAGTGTGACTCGCTTACATTATAAAGCTCAGGCTTAATTATACTGGTTATTACCACAGAGCGGGAGTCGACTCAGAGTCGTTTACGATTTACCGAGGTGAACCACGAATGTATGTGCTGATAGAATCGGCTCAGATGGGATCGGACTGTATTATCCTTTTAAAGTAAATATTTCAATCAGCAGAATCGCATCGCATGTATGATGTGCACAACGTTAATCACGTGCGTTTATTAATGAACGTTAACGTTAGCTTGTCAGAAGCTTTCTCAATGATGTCTGTGCGGTGTTTTTTTTTTTTTTTTACAATTAGTGATGGCAACCCAAGCAACTGTTCCACTGCACTATTTTACACTAAAAACTTACACTATTCCATAATGCTCCAGATTGCATCATTCTAAATAGGTATCGGTATCGGTATCGGCGAGTACTAAAATACATGTACTTGTACTCGTACTCGGTTGGGAAAAAATGGTATTGATGCATCCCTAGTCGGGAGCAAAACACTTTATTAACTTCTTCTGTTAAAAGTTTAATATTTGCTTGTCGGTTTGCTCTCGGTGCTGGTCCCGAGCCCAGATAGAAATAAGGAGGGTTGCAGATCAGGTACGCAGACCAGAACAATCCGATGTGTGACACTTAAATACAGGAGCAGCCGAAAGAAAGACAAAAATAGGATTAACATCATTGACTTATTGCTGATTTCTGATTACAAGCAATATCTTGGTACACTAATCCCAAACAGGACGAGGGTGTTGTCCGTTACCCTGTAATCGATCTGTGATGAGGAATCATTTATCAGAGAGTCACTTGGATAGTGGATAATCATCTGATTGATAAGCTGTGTATAAAGGGGATCTTGTTCTTCCCAGTACACGGCCATGTGATGTTGGCATGTGTGAAGGACACGAACCCGTCTCGGTACTCGTGTAGATAAATTTTAAGTGTTTAAACTTCAGTTTTATATATAAAAGAGTCTCGGCCGTAAATCTGCTGCAGTTTGGAACACAGCCACAGGCTGGAGCTGTTTAACTACTAATGTGCTGCTCAGTGTCAGCACGTCCTGTACTGACTGTAGTGTTAAAATAATTAAAGTTCAGTACAAATAGAGTTTATTAATTTAAATAAAATAAAGTTTAAATAAAATTGTGTATACTTTTATAAAGAAAAAAGTTTATTTAAAAGAAAGTTTATTCAATTTCAATAAAATTAGTTTTAGTAGTTATTTATTTTAAATAAAATAAAGTTTATTAATGTAAATAAAATAAAGTTTAAATAAAATTGTTTATTCTTTTTCAATAAAAAGTTTATTTATTTAAAAGAAAGTTTTTTCATTTTAATTGAAATTATTTTTTAGTAGTTATTCAGTTTAAATAAAATAAAGTATATTCAGTTTAAATAAAATTGTTCAATCTTTTTTAATAAAGTCTAATATATATTATATAATTATATAAAAAACCTAAATTATATAAAAGAAAAAGTTTATTCATTTTCAATAAAATTATTTTGTACTAGTTATTCTTTTTAAATAAAATAAAGTTTATTAATTTAAAATAAAGTTTTAATAAAATTGTTTATACTTTTAAAAAATATATATTTTGTTTTATGCATTTTCTCCCCTTTTTGCGTCACGCTTCCTCTCCACCAATGCCGATCCCCGCTCTGATTGAGGAGAACGAAGCTAACCCACGCCCCCCTCCGACACGTGTGCAGCAGCCGTATGCATCTTATCACCTACACTTTGACGAGTGCAGTGCAGCTCAGCGTTGTGTACGGAGAGACACACCCTGAGAGCACTCTTTTCTCATCTCTGTGCAGGCGCCAGAGGTCGTAATTGCACCAGTCATGAGAGAGAGACCCCATCCGGCTTAGTCCTGCCCATATCTGAACAACAGGCCAATCGTTGTTCATGTGGCCGCTCAGCCTCGGCCGGCAGGTAGAGCTGAGATTCGATACGATGTATCCGAGATCCAGCTCTGGGTTCCAGCGTGTGTTTTTACCGCTGCGCCACCTGAGCGGCAAGCTCATATTTTCGTACCCAGATCTTTTAAGTGCTGTTTATAAGAGGCTACCTTTGATTTTTTATTGCAAGCCTCTTTATCTGTATACATATTTGTGGTGCAGTCTGATGTGGATATTAAAAGGTCTTTTAATTCTGCCCCAGGTGTTTAGATTCGCTTTTTAAAGTGGACATGAATGAAGATGGATTTACACTCTTAAAATCCTTACAGGTTTAACCGGCAGTGAAACTAGATTAAAACTAATAAGCTTTTTCAGACAAGTGCAGCTGTCTTGTCCTAGCGTAAGCTTATAACCCCATGAGATTAGTTCGCATTAGTTAACATTAACTGTACAGTCCAAGGTGGGGTCACTTTTGCATTGCCCCTGGATGCAGCAGTAAATGTTATAGATTTGCAATGGCGAGCAGTTCTTTGTTGTTGGATACTGCGCTGAAATGTGAAAATCCTTCGACTGGCCACGATGCTAGGGTTTGTAACAAACTCCTTGTACATGAGGACTATGTGGAGGAGAGGGATTTTAAGTCGGGCGTCTTGACGTTTCGCTGGACCAACTAGCCAAAGATGAAGGTTGATTACATGTCCACTTCAGGGCGGCACGGTGGGTCGGTGGGTAGCACTGTCGCCTCACAGCAAGAAGGTCCCCAGGCGGGGCGGTCCGGGTCCTTTCTGTGTGGAGTTTGCATGTTCTCCCCGTGTCTGCGTGGGTTTCCTCCGGGTGCTCCGGTTTCCTCCCACAGTCCAAAGACGTGCAAGTGAGGTGAATTGGAGACACTGAATTGTCCATGACTGTGTTTGATATTAAACTTGTGAACTGATGAATCTTGTGTAATGAGTAACTACCGTTCCTGTCATGAATGTAACCAAAGTGTTAAACATGACGTTACAATCCTAATAAACAAACAAACATGTACACCAGAGTTGGGGTTTTGAATACATCGTATCGAATCTCAGCTCTGCCTTCCGACTGGGCTGGGCGGCTGCATGAACAACGATTGGCTGTTGTTTATAGGGTTAGGGGTAAAAAGTCGGATCATAGGTCCTCATAACTGGTGCAACTGCGGCCCCTGCTGGCTGACTGATGGCGCCTGCACAGGGCTGAGGAATAATGCTGATGGGGGTGTGGCCCTCCGTACACGGTGCCCGTCGGTGTATGAACTCGACTCGCGCAGGTGAAAAATGCAGTCTGTACTGACTGTACGTGCCGGAGGGGGGTACGTGCCAGTATAGAGGACGCAATCAGGGGAGTTGGACACGACTAGATTAGGAGATAAAAATTGGGGGAAGAAAAAAAAATGGAAAGCTACATGATGGAAAGTGACCTCAGATTGTTGCTGCTGTGGAGGATCAGATGCTGAGTGCTTTATAAATGTTCCAGGGACGGTGGCTCGGTGGGTAGCACTGTCGCCTCACAGCAAGAAGGTCCTGGGTTTGATTCCTAAGTGGAGCCGTATGGGACCGTTCTATGTGGAGTTTGCATGTTCTCCCCGTGTCTGTGAGGGTTTCCTCCAGGAGCTCCGGTTTCCTCCTACAGTTCAAAGACGTGCAAGTGAGGTGACTTGGTGAACTGATGAATCTTCTGTAACCAGTAACTACCTGTCCTGTCATAAATGTAACCAAAGTGTAAAACATGAGGTTAAAACCCTAATAAATAAATAACGATATTATAAATATGAATGGTCCGGATCTGAGCGACTGAACGAGTAAGAGTAAGCCAGGAGCTACGTGTGGGGTTCGGTCTGCAGGCGCTCGTTTGTTGTTTATCTCTTGTGCTGAAGCGTATTGTTATTGGCTCCGGAGGGAAGCGGGGACGCAGGGAGAGACGGACCGATTGCATCTGTACACTGAAATTACAGCGATCACACAAGGTGATAAAGATCCGCTGTATGCAGAGAGATCCGGAGCAGGAATCAACAGGCCAGTGAAAGCTAGAGAGCAGGTCGTTTGTTTCCTACGTCCAGCAGGTCCAAATCGAGCTTGTCGAGGCTGCGTTTACCCGGACGAGCACGGCATCCATCTGAAACGGCATTAATGAGCGGTGCGGGTGTTTTTGTGGTTGGGGTTTATTTACTTATCACTTATAAACCAGCAGCTCAGGATACGTACAAGTACTTGTACTGAAAGTAGCTCTGGATTGTGCTGCACTGGAGAAAAAGATCTTGTTCTGTGTCCGAGTTTGTCCAGCTTTTGGAAATCTGCTCACAGATCAGTGGCCGTGCAGTATTTTAAACAGTATTGTAATCGGGTAATACTAGAGCTGACATTTCGAACTCGTCGGCAGCCTGTACGCTTTGTTGGCCCCCTTTTCATGCTGTTCCTCAATGGTCAGGACTCTCCCAGGACCACCACGGAGCAGGTATTATTTAGGTGGTGGATCATTCTCAGCTCTGCAGTGACACTGACATGGTGGTGGTGTGTTAGTGTGTGTTGTGCTGGTAATTAAGACACAGCAGAGAATGAGAATGATCCACCACCTAAATAATACCTGCTCTGTGGTGGTCCTGTGGGGGTCCTGACCATTGAAGAACAGGGTGAAAGCAGACTAAAAAAAAGTATGTAGAGAAACAGATGGACTACAGTCAGTAATTGTAGAACTACAAAGTGCTCCTATGTGGTAAGTGGAGCTGATAAAATTGGCAGCGAGTGTAGAAACAAGGAGCTGGTTTTAATGTTATGGCTGATTTGTCTTCTGCTGCTGGGGGAGCCCTGATTGCAGTCGAGGTGGGTATATTGCTGCTCACGACCCGTGCGATGCCCTTAGTGGAACCCATTTTCACCCATGCTGCCTGCTACACAGCATTTGAAGACCCCACCCACTTAGTCCGGTCATCCCGCCCTAGCAGAACCGTGTCTGCTGCAGGCACCGCCAATTACGCCCGCTAGATGGCGCCGGCGGCAACGCCGAGTTTCGAACCGAGGAGTTCAGAATCTCGGCGCTGGTGTGCTAGCGGAATATCCTGCACAGTACAGTTGTGGAGTCTTTACGTTACACCTTGTAAACCACAGTGAGACCAGATTACCACCATTTTCATGTATGAAATTTCGCTTTGTCTTTCGTTTTGATGAATTTGATGTGTGTTGATGTTTTCTCTGGGTGGTGTTAAAAAATAATGGGGCAAAATGTGTGTCGCTTGAAAACAAGTTTGAAAAACCCTGGTTTATACGCACCCAGCCCCCGTTCAGTTCACAATTGAGTCCTCGCGTTCAAGCCGCCTCGTTATCGGGCCGCCTTTTGAAAGCCTCACATGGGCGTAAAATGATTAAAGAAGGAGCTGACTGCGCGTGAAGAGATCCGCACCCTCTCCGCAGCTCCGGTGACACGCGGAAAAGAGAAAAGAATGAATATTAAAGGCGGCCCTTCTCTTCTTTCTTACTCCCGTGCGACGTTTACGTCTTCTTCGGACAGGGAATAGACCCGGGGCTCGTCTCTATTGGCTGGTGAGCGCTCAGGAGAAGAGACCTAATGAATAGATCCTCGTCTTTTAAGTGTAATTCTTATTACACACACACACACACACACTGTCTCAGACTAGCAGAGTAGTCAGTGTGCAGAGTGACACGGTAGCTGATCTACTAAGTCCAGTATTATCACAATACTCCACCTTATCTCAATGTATTTCCCTTCCTGAGAGAGGGAGAGGGAGGAAAGGCTATCTGCGCTTTGTACTTTTCTGACTATTTATGTCGGACAAGGTCGGAATCGTTTAAACTAGGCCGTCTCAGTCAGACCTGCAGATAAGACGCGAGCAGAAAGGATGGGGATCGATGGAGAAGCGTGCATCTCTCCATCCCGTCTTTCCGTTCGTCGCTCGCGTCCATTTGTCTTTTTTAAGCCTCCGCTGGCCGCTGTAAAATACAGTAGACCTTCCTAAATGCGCCACTTTGCCCAACCAGATCAAATCAGAGAGCAAATTAAAACACCATCAAATAAATCTGAGGAGCTCCCGCCGAACACCGTGAGGCACAGAGAGGGAGAGACGGAGAAAAAGCCTACAGTCCTACAATCCTACAGTCCTACAATCCTACAGTCCTACAATCCTACAATCCTACAGTCCTACAATCCTACAGTCCTACAATCCTACAGTCCTAGTCCTACAGTCCTACAATCCTACAGTCCTACAATCCTACAGTCCTACAATCCTACAGTCCTACAGTCCTACAATCCTACAGTCCTACATTCCTACAGTCCTACAGTCCTACAATCCTACAGTCCTACATTCCTACAATCCTAAAGTCCTACAATCCTACAGTCCTACAGTCCTACAATCCTACAGTCCTACAATCCTACAATCCTACAGTCCTACAGTCCTACAGTCCTACAATCCTACAATCCTACAGTCCTACAATCCTACAGTCCTACAGTCCTACAATCCTACAGTCCTACAATCCTACAATCCTACAGTCCTACAGTCCTACATTCCTACAATCCTAAAGTCCTACAATCCTACAGTCCTACAGTCCTACAATCCTACAGTCCTACAGTCCTACAATCCTACAGTCCTACAGTCCTACAGTCCTACAGTCCTACAATCCTACAGTCCTACAATCCTACAGTCCTACAGTCCTACAATCCTACAGTCCTACAATCCTACAGTCCTACAGTCCTACAATCCTACAGTCCTACAATCCTACAGTCCTACAATCCTACAGTCCTACAATCCTACAGTCCTACTGATCTGCTCGACTGAGTCTGTCTTAGTCACAAATTGAAACAAAGCTTAAAAAGCTTAAACAAAGTCATTTCCATTATTGTCTATTATCTGACTGCATGAACTGGATTGTACATTTCGGACTCTGTGCTGCACCAGTTCTGTTTTAATTAGGCAGTTTGATACCTATAGAGCGCCCCAAATACACCAAGAAGAGACAAGTACACGTGCCTGGAACCATAAAAGAAATCCTTACACAAGAACAGTCTTAATCAACCTCGCAGCCATAAAAATTAAAATTGAATTATTAAATAGCTTAGATTATAAAGACTAGATAAAATAAGCAGACAGAAACATAATGCCTATCTCGCCTTATAGCCTTGCGGTTAAGTTACTGGTCTAGTAATCGAAAGATCACTGGTTCAAGCACCATGACTGCCAGGTTGCCACTGTTGGGCCCTTGAGCAAGGCCCTTAATTCTCAAATGCTTAGACCAGTGTTTCCCAACCACTGTGCCGTGAGAAATCATCAGGTGTGCCGTGGAAGATTATCCAATTTGGTACTCTAAGCGAGCGGCGTGTAGTGACGGGCAGAACAGTTACATTCTCTTCCACTAGAGGGCAGTACAACAATACTTTTTGTGACATTTTTGTTTGCTGGTGTGCCTTGTGATTTTTCTAATGTGAAATATGTGCCACGGGTCAAAAAGGTTGGGAAACACTGGCTTAGACAATAGGGCTGCAACTAACGATTATTTTAGTAGTCGACTAATCTGACGATTATTTTTTCGATTCGTCGACTAGTCCGCGACTATTTATGTCATACCCTCCATCTCTGCCTTAACTTAAAACCCTGTTATGTTATTTAAGTTCCAATATCAAATTAAAATAATGACCCATGAAACATGAATATGAAACTTAAGCTTGATAGTTTAATTAAATATATTTGAAACATTAATACACAATCACAATAAAAAAAATTCAGTTAAATAAGAAAGCTTTGGACAGCATTAGAAACTGTTATGTTTCAGAAGTTATCACTCTGGAAGTCAGAAACATTTATAACGTGGTTGAGAAACATGTGAATGCTGTCTGTGAAGATCTCATCCATCTGAGGGGTGCATGAACATCTTCTGTAGTGTCTGCGTCCAGCTCGTTTCTTTTGGGTTATTTTGGCTGAAATACTTTAGAAAGTTTCGGTCTCTTTATCTTCGCCTCTCTGTCTTCATAAACTCCCCGCTGCGCCATGGAAGCGATGCTGCGCCCCCTGCAGTCCCTTTAGTGCATCGCATCAATAACGACTAGTCGACAATGAAATTCCACGTCGACACATTTTTTTAGTCAACGTTATCGATTACGTCGACTAATCGTTGCAGCCCTATTAGACAATATACTAAAATAAAAGCGTCTGCTAAATGCTTCCATAACTGATGCAGTTACGACCTCTGCTGGCTGATTGATGGCGCCTGCACAGAGTCCAGGGATACTGAAGGTCAGGGTGTGGCTCTCCGTAGGTCATCCCGCCCTAGCAGAAATGTGTCTGCCGCAGGCACTGCCAATTATGCCCGCTAGATGGCGATCGGTGGCAACGCCGAGTTTCGAACCCGAGGAGTTCAGAATCTCGGCGCTGGTGTGCTAGTGGAATATCCGGCTGTGCCACCTGGGCGCCTGTGCACAGTACAGTTATGCCTCCGTATACACACGAGCATCACTGTGTAATTGGCATTGTACGTCTTAGCGGCCTGCGATGATTCTGTTATTTTGGGGTCTGTTTAAACCTGTTGGAGGTTTGGATGCTCGCTGCCATAAAAGGACACACGTGTGAAACATTGTTAAAATCCAAATAAATAAATTAGGCAGTTTGAGCCAGAATTCTTCGAGTAAGTTCTTGTGAGAGACGTGTAGGACTGTGTGGAGTTTGCATGTTCTCCCCGTGTCTCTGTGGGTTTCCTCCGGACGCTCCGGTCTCCTCCCACAGTCCAAAGAGGTGAATTGGAGATACAAAATCGTCCATGACTGTGTTCGACATTAAAGACCTGAGCTGATAAATCTTGTGTAACCAGTAAATAAATCAATAAATAAATCTCTATATCTCGAGTTTGAACATCGGCTGGTTGAACACCTACACTGACATGATTGGCTGTGTCTGAGGGTAGGCGGGCCGAAAGGATTCCTCAATGCTGCTGTAATTGCGGCCTCTGCTGGCGGCTCGTGGTGCCGCACAGAGATGGTAAATAACGACGATCAGTGCGCAGTACCGATCCCCGTGTGAACCCTACTTGTGCAGGGGAAAAGAAGCGGTTGGCTACTACACGCGTGTCGGAGGGGACGTGTGTTAGGTACGGCCCTCCTTGATCGGGGTCTGGGGAAACGGATATGACGTAAAATGCTTTCTGCAACTCTTCTGTGACCGGATGGACGTTTCAAGAATTAAATCTTTGTTTATTATTATTTTTTTCAGTTCTCCTTGCCAAAAGTATGTGTGCACCCCTTTTAATGAACACCCCTTGCTAACAGGTTGAACCCCAGTGGCTTGGACAGAGCCCTGACCTTAACATTATTGAACATCTTAAGGATGAATTGGAACCTTGATTGCAGGCTTTCTCACCAAACATCAGTGTCGGACCTTACAAATGCAATTTTGACCAGGTGGGCACAAATTCCCACAGATGTATGGCTAACAGTATTGGGTTTTTAACTAGCTCTTGGCCAGGGGTGCACATACTTTTGGCCGTGTAGTGTATGCTTACTCTTATTGATTTATTAGAGTGTGTGTGTGTGTGTGTGTGTGTGTGTGTGTGTGTGTGTGTGTGTGTGTGGGAAGGAATACTCGGTTCTTATGTTACTCTGTCCTGGCTGTATGATAGATGGCTCAACCCAACCCTAATGCCCCCTGTCACAAGCGTTTACCCTCGTCTCTCTGTGCCCCGTGTGTGTACAGATGATGGTGTGTGTGTGTGTGTGTGTGTGTGTGTGTGAAAGGGAGACGGAGAGGGTACAGGCTTTTCGGAGCATTGTGATTGACAGGACTGGGATGACTCCCTGCTGTATGGAGTCAGGTAGTGTGTACGAGTGTGTGTGTTGGGAGACGGAGAATAACCCACTGTGTGGCTCGGTAGAGGGGTCGGCTGACCCGGGATCAATCCTGGAGAGAGGACTCGAACCGACCACTTTTAACTCGAAACGTGTGTGTGTGTGTGTGTGTGTGTGTGTGTGTGTGTGTGTGTGTGTGTGTGTGTGTGTGTGTGTGTGTGTGTGTGTGTGTGTGTGTGTGTGTACTCTGTCTTAACCTCAGGTTTCCTCTTTTTTACCTGATTTTACTTTAGTTACAAACCCCATTATGTACGACCACATTAAACGACCACATTATACGACCATATATACTGTATATATTCGCTCGTCTGCCTTCACACACATATGAACTTGAGTGACTCCCATTCTTAATCTATAGGGTTTAATATGATGTCGCCACCCTTTGCAGCTATAACAGCTTCAACTCTTCTGGGAAGGCTTTCCACAAGGTTTAGGAGTGTGTTTATGGGAATTTTTGACCGTTCTTGCAGAAGCGCATTAGTGAGGTCAGACACTGATGTTGGACCAGAAGGCCTGGCTCACAGTCTCCGCTCTAATTCATCCCAAAGGTGTTCTATCAGGTTGAGGTCAGGCCAGTCAAGTTCTTCCACACCAAACTGGCTCATCCACGTCTTTATGGACCTTGTGCTTTGTGCACTGGTGCGCAGTCATGTTGGAACAGGAAGGGGCCATCCCCAAACTGTTCCCACAAAGTCGGGAGCATGAAATTGACCAAAATCTCTTGGTACGCTGAAGCATTAAGAGTTCCTTTCACTGGAACTAAGGGGCCGAGCCCGACTCCTGAAAAACGACCTCACTCCATAATCCCCCCTCCACCACACTTTACACTCGGCACAATACAGTCAGACGAGTACCGTTCTCCTGGCAACCGCCAAACTCACACTCGTCCATCAGATCGCCAGACGAGAAGCGTGATTCGTCACTCCAGAGAACACGTCTGCACTGCTCTAGAGTCCAGTGGCGGCGTGCTTTACACCACTGCATCCGACGCTTTGCATCGCGCTCGGTGATATAAGGCTCGGATGCAGCTGCTCGGCCACGGGAACCCGTTCCATGAAGATCTACACACTGTTCTTCAGCTCATCTGAAGGCCACATGAAGTTTGGAGGTCTGTAGTGATGGACTCTGCAGAAAGTTGGTGACCTCTGTGCACTATGTTCCTCAGCGTCCGCTGACCCGCTCTGTCATTTTACGTGGTAACACTTCATGGCTGAGTCGCTGTCGTTCCCAATCGCTTCCACTTTATTATAATAGCACTGACAGTCGACTGTGGAATATTTAGTAGTGAGGAAATTTCACGACTGGACTTGTTGCACAGGTGGCATCACGGTACCACGCTGGAATTCACCGAGCTTCTGAGAGCGACCCGTTCTTTCACTGATGTGTGTAGAAGCAGTCTGCATGTCTAGGTGCTTGGTTTTATACACCTGTGAACATGGAAGTGATCAGAACACCTGAATTCAATGATTTGGACGGGTGAGTGAATACTTTTGGCAGTATGGTGTATTAATGATCTACAGTCTTCATGTGGGCAACTAAAGAAACACTTCCAATATACATGACCTGGTATTTATATCAGTAAAGAATTTGTTTCTGATGCAGCCTGTAGACCTAATAAAGCCGTGCCTCTGAAAATATCAGCAATTATAATTAAATAACAGGTAGAGAACTTCAAAATCAAATAAATAACACATTTCATTTCACACAGCTCGGAGTTTCACTAATCCTCTCCTGTCTGGTTCTTTTCATTGCACGTGATTTGTTCTCGCTCATCGGTCTGAAGATGCTGCAGAGGAAAAACAAAAGCAAACTGAAGAACGAGACGACTGGAATTAAAAAGCTGTATCAAAGCTTCAGGCCTCGCAGTCTTTAAGCTGACTTTGCTCTCTTTGATTTTCCTCTGTATTAAGGTTTTGCTTTTATTGTTCACACGTTCGGCTGTTTTGTTTTTCTCTGTGTTCGTTGATTTTTCACGTCTTTTTATTTTCTCCTCTCGTGTAGTTGCATTAATCTGCTGTTTTCTGTTAAACAACCAAACCTGAAGCATCTGTGTGAAAGCGTTTGAGGTTTTACTGACTCCTACAGATTTAGTTTTATAATATGTAAACGTGGGTGGTGCAGTGATGAATTACACTAGCAAACAACCACTGCTGCTGAGATCCGGGGTTCAAATCCCTAGCTGTGCTATCGGCCGGTCGGGCGTCTACACACAGACACGATTGATCGTGTCTATGTCTCGCATTTATTTACATTTATGGCATGTATTTCGGATGCTTATATCCAAAGCGACTTACAATTATGACCAAGTACAGTCTGAGCAATTGATGGCCAAGGGCCTTGCTCAGGGGCCCAGCAGTGGCAATGTGGCGTTGGTGAGGCTCAAACCTGCAACCTGCTGATTACTAGTCCGGTACATTGGGTGCAGTTTTACTCTAAAGGTTAAGGTACAGTGTAGGGGTGGGTTTATAAAATCGATTTTTCGATTCGAATCGATCTTTATTTGAACGATCCGATATCGGTTCATATAAACGCGAGATCGATCTTTTAAATACGCCCCTTTTTACGGTGCACATGGAAATCTGTTACCCCCTTTAATTTCGCCTGACCAGCCAGTGTTTTTTCATGCGACGAGATCTGACCTGCACATCAGTCCAGCATGGCAGAAGCTCAGGTTCTGACCACTACACAACTTTCTGCACTGATTTTCGCTCGGCGACGGGTCGGTGCTGGATTCGGGAGGAACTCGGTGTTCGCTCTGCGATCAAAACTCGGCTCTCGATCGATGTGAGAAACAGCGAGGGGAAACACAGGGGAGAGGTTGTAAACAGGTGGAGCGCAATATAGTTTCTATCAGAATACATCAGCACACACACGAGTTTTACAGTATTTCTGACCTGATCGTTCTCTACAAAACAAAATATTTATTAACCTCCAACTCACTATAGAACAAGCCATGCTGCTCGTGTTGCCAAATCCACTCAGATTCATTTATTTCATCAGCGCACAAACTTTCATCTCTCGCTACTTGTTGATGTGCATGTTTGGACGTGGTATCATTAAACCTTTCATCACTTCTCACGTGTGTTTTCGTGACAGAACGTAGTTTTGGAGAGCAGAGAAGCTCGCCTGTGATTCCCCCTGGTGATAGATGGTGTAGTGTAAAACCCCCCATCGCCCATCAGTCGTGTAGTGTGAACATTACAGCGACCAGGTGTTAATCAGAGTGTCGTGTCGTGTAAACTTGGCATAAGCTGTTCAACAGCCAGGTGTATGTTTACATTACATTTACAATGTTGTAGCGTGTCAGACATATAAAATAATAATAACAAATGAACGTTACTGTTTTCTGTTTTGGATTAATTATTTATGTAAACAAAATACACAAATATTTTTAATAATGAAAATATTATGTACTTTGTACAATTATCACATTCGTTCTCTGAACATCTATTTAAACAAAACCTGTTAATGTAACTCAAATATGCCTAAATGTGTTGAATCGAAATGAATTGAATCGAATCGGGACCTTGTGAATCGAATCGATCCAGGAAATTAGTGGTGATACCCAGCCCTAGTACAGTACTAGTAATCAAAAGGTCACTGGTTCAAGCCCCACCACTGCAAGGTTGCCACTGTTGGGCCCTTGAGCGAGGCCCTTAACCCTTAATTGCTTAGACTGTATACTGTCGCTGTTTGGATAAAAGCGTCCGCTAAATGCCGAAAATGTAAACGTACCTCATCCACTTCCCTTTCGGCACCTTCTCAGCTTCGGCCCCACAATGGATTGGCATCCTTTAGCACGGCTTTATCCTGGTCAGGGTTGCGGTGGGTCAGGTTTCCCAGGAATCACTAGGTGCACTGTCCAGGGTGTGTTGCTGCTTTGCACCTAGTGATTCCTGGGAAACCAGACCCACCACAACCCTGACCAGGATAAGGTCGTGCCGAACATGAACATGATGTGAAATAAATACTGGTACTAGTACTAATTCTGGACACCCCCTGGCGTACAGAGCTTTATGAATCGAAAACTTCCACCAGCCCTGATCTAGCACTGCTTTATCCTGGTCAGGGTTGTGGTGGGTCTGGTTTCAGCAAAGCACCCCGGACAGGATGCCAATCCATTGCAGGGTCACAGCTGAGAAGGTGCCGAAAGGAAAGTGGATGAGGTACGTTTATCCAAACAGTGTCGGTATACAGTCTAAGAAATTGATGGTTAAGGGCCTCGCTCAAGGGCCCAACAGTGGCAACCTGACAGTGGTGGGGCTTGAACCAGTTTGATTACTAGTCCTGTATCTTTAGTTCAGGAGTTGAGAAGCTCTACCACTTTCTACCTCACGATGGCAGTCTTGCACCAGCCAATCAGCGCATCTCATTGGCTCACACGCTCACATTGTTACAGTTCTGCTTCTAACAATATGGACTACAAATCCCATGCTCTCACGGACTGTCACGTGACTGTCGCATGTCCCGGTCAGCCAATCCTGATCGCGCTCATCGGCACTGGAGTTTTGATTCAGTTCGGCAGTGTTTGATTCAGTGAATCTTAATGAAACTCTTCTGTTTGTGTCTCGTTTTGCCGATCGTGTTTGCGCTGTTTATTTCTAAATCTAACCGTTACCGTGTATAACCCTTGTTGTCTTCCGTTTACTGTTTTAGTTTATCCTCTGGTTTTGGACTTTACCTGATTTTGTACCCTGTTTTTGCCCTTTTGATATTAAACTTTCCCTGATTTATATTCCGCGAGCGTCCGGTCAGTTTCTGCTTCGTGACATGTTAGTATTTTAATAAAAATTTAAAGTATGTAAACAATCGCGATTGTCACATTCTAACCGGGTGAAAACGTTCATGCGAATTAACCGAATTAATCTTGAAAATCGCCCAGCCCTAACTAAGTTGAAAAAGATCGTTCGTAACCCGAAATGTTCGTATGGTAAACCGTTCGTAACTCAAGGCTCGACTGTATTTGTCGTATATACATTCACACGTACACACACGTACACACACGTACACAGTACAATGAAATTCTGTTTTCGCATATTCCAGCTTGTTTGGAAACGAGCTGAGGCGGCACAACCCGCTAGCACGCCAGCTAACGTCTCCCTCCGTGTACCGAAAACGGTTGAACTGTCCCTGACGAGCCTGAATTTGTAAATAAACCACACTCGTGCGCCTCAATGAGAACTCTGTCGGTTGCTCCACATTTGTCCACCATATTTGAATTCTCTGGCGAGAAAAGTTGTGGCGCACTGAATGCTGGACTGCCACGATTTTTACCCTAATTTTCGCTCGCCGACTGGTCGCCACTAGATGTGGCAGCTCAAAGGCAACTTGCCGTTTGTTCGGGCCTTGAAACTCGGCTCTCAATCGCTGTGTGTGGGAGGCACGGTGGCTAAGTGGGCGGCACTGTCGCCTCACAGCAAGAAGGTCCTGGGTTCGATCCCCAGGTGGGGCGGTCCGGGTCCTTTCTGTGTGGAGTTTGCATGTTCTCCCCGTGTCTGCGTGGGTTTCCTCCGGGTGCTCCGGTTTCCTCCCACAGTCCAAAGACGTGCAAGTGAGGTGAATTAGAGATACAAAATTGTGAACTGTTCAACAACTCGATACGAGCGGCTCGCCGAGTCGTGAAAGGTGAAAGGTGTTGCGAGCAGGTTGCGAGTGCTATATCGAACTACAGCCAATGAGAACGCAGGATACGGGGTGAGGGGAAACCCGGTGGTGGTGTGTAAAAACGTGGGACGGGGCATAATATAGTTTCTGTCAGAATACATCAGCACACACACAAGCTTTACAGTGTTTTGTGATCTTATCATCCACACCAAACCATAATACCCACGCTGCATTGCAAGAAATATTTATTAACCTCCAACTCACTACAGAACAGAAGATCCCTGCTGGTCATGTAGCCAAATCCAATCAGATTCATTTATTTTTCCTACTACATCAGCACACACACTTTTTTTTAAAAATGCATTTGCAATTGCCCGATTGCGTCACGCTTCCTCTCCACCAATGCCGATCCCCGCTCTGATTGAGGAGAACGAAGCTAACCCACGCCCCCTCCGACACGTGGGCAGCAGCCGTATGCATCTCATCACCTACACTTTGACGAGTGCAGTGCAGCTCAGCGTTGTGTACGGAGAGACACACCCTGAGAGCACTCTCTTCTCATCTCTGTGCAGGCACCATCAATCAACCAGCAGAGGTCGTAATCGCATCAGTCATGAGAGAGAGAGAGACCCCATCCGGCTTAGTCCCGCCCATATCTGAACAACAGGCCAATCGTCGTTCGTGTGGCCCCTCAGCCGACAGGCAGAGCTGAGATTCGATACGATGTATCCGAGATCCAGCTCTGGGTTCCAGCGTGTGTTTTTACCGCTGCGCCACCTGAGCGGCCACAGCACGATGTTCCGTGCATTTTCGGACGTGGTATCATTAAACCCCTCGTCACTTCTCGCGTGTGCTTTCATGACAAAACGTAGTTTGGGAGACCAGATAGACCCGTCTGTGATTCCTCCTGGTGATCGATGGTGTAGTGAGTGACCCCCTATCACCGATCAGTCGTGTAGTGTGAAAACCACAACGACTTGAAACGACGACTCCCGATTACAAGAGATCCGGTCGTGTAGTGTGAACCGTACAGAGATCTGACGACTTGGAAAGTGTGAACTTGGCATAAGGAAGCACCGGACGCTCCCTCAATATTCGGTCAGATTATCACTCAGAATGAAGGCGCCTCAGTAGGAGCATTTTTAGGAATCGAAGACGTAGGATGACACAAAATGCATCCGTTTAGAGAGATCACTATGTTTTCGGACAGACCCCCTGTGTGTCCATGTGTCTGGCACATAAGAAAGTAAAGAGAAATTGAGATGTGTTAGCTTCTCTCCTTAAACTCTTCTCTTTTTCTCCCAAACACGTTTAAGCACTTAATATGAAACGCTTCAGTGTGCGGACGAGAACTCCGGAAGCCCTCAGTCCAGCTCGCCGCGTTCAGAGACGCCTCGGAAAATAAAGGGCGAAGAGAACAGGGCGCCGTAATTGGGGCCCCCCTGACAACAAACACATATTGAGCCTTGGCGAAGCATTAAGCGGTGCCAGGGAATTAGCGGGTGTTTATTGTGCTAGCAGAGAGGGCGACGGGGTAAGCACTTAATACCGGCACGGGACACAAGAGGCGAGAGAAAATAACACTGGCATAGAGAGAAAGAGAGAGACGGGACAGGGAGACGGGACAGGCAGACGGGACAGGGAGACGGGACAGGGAGACGGGACAGGGAGACGGGACAGGCAGACGGGACAGGGAGACGGGACAGGGAGACGGGACAGGGAGACGTAAATTCTGATGAGATGTTCCAGTTTGTACGGGTGGTGAGTCTGTCCGGACGGGTGGGTGGAGCGGGGCTACAGCTCAGAATCATCATATTTATTAATTAGGCTTTTTAACCTAAACTGTATTAATAGATTTATTTAATTATTTAAACCTGCATTTTAACACGTGTGTGAAAGTTACACTATATAGACAAAAGTGTTGGGGCACCACTATTCATTATTTATTTATTTATTTAATGTGTTTCAGCCACAACAATTGCTAACAGGTGTAATAAATCAATTATATAACACAAATTATATGCTTCCGACTTCCACTGGGGCGGCACGGTGGCTAAGTGGGTAGCACTGTCGCCTCACAGCGAGAAGGTCCTGGGTTCGATCCCCAGGTGGGGCGGTCCGGGTCCTTTCTGTGTGGAGTTTGCATGTTCTCCCCGTGTCTGTGTGGGTTTCCTCCGGGTGCTCCGGTTTCCTTCCACATTCCAAAGACATGCAAGTGAGGTGAACTGGTAATCCTAATAAACAAACAAACAGTGGCACCACTGTACAGATATGGGATGAACCAGAATATCAATAGAGATTTTCTTGACCAACATCGGTGCCCAGCCATAGGAATGCTGTCATATTTTGACTGAATGGGCACAAATTCCCACAGACATGCTTCAAAGTCTTGTGAGAAGCTTCTCAGACAAGTGCTGAAAAGATCAAACAGAGGTCACTCTATACTTTATTTCTATTTGTTTTTAAATGGTGCGTCCAACAAGCTCATGGTCAGGTGTCCAAATACTTTTGGCCATATAGTGTATTACACTCAAACACATCATTCTTTCACTAATACTTTGGGGCAGAGATGTTCACAAGTGACAAAATACGAGTCCGAGTCGAGTCACGAGTCTTTAGGCTAGAGTCCGAGTCAAGTCACGAGTCTTTAGGCTAGAGTCCGAGTCAGGTCACGAGTCTTTAGGCTAGAGTCAGAGTCAAGTCACGAGTCTTTAGACTAGAGTCCGAGTCAAGTCACGAGTCTTTAGGCTAGAGTCCGAGTCAAGTCACGAGTCTTTAGGCTAGAGTCCGAGTCAGGTCACGAGTCTTTAGGCTAGAGTCCGAGTCAGGTCACGAGTCTTTAGGCTAGAGCCGTTTTACTTCGTGTCTTTACTTTCCTCCTCATTGTGTAAATGAATGTAATTTCTGTAACAAGAAGGTTCCAGTTAAAAGCTTCAACTGATACGTTTTGTTTTCATTACAGAACAAAAGCGCTCGATAAATCACGGCACGGCGGCCAAAATCCCAAACACAGCAAAAACCATCATAACCGCTGCTTACCTGAGCTTCTGTTCTTCCAGATGCTATTACATTTATAAGCGTGCGTCCCATTAGGAACATAATCCATTATTTTGTAAATGTGCTTATAATTAAAAACCTCCAAACTTTTCCCGGTGGTGAAGTAAAACAGGAAGTGGTTAGAAAGCCGATCGAGCGTTTCATTACCACGTCATCTGTGTGACGCAAACTGAATAAATGCAGATAACAGCATTTCTTACTAACAATTACAATCAGAAGCTCTGATTGGTTCAGAAAGCGTCTTACAACCATCAGCACCGATTCTGTAGGAGCGTTCCATTCACCCCGGTCGTTCCTGTGAAGTGCACTACGTAGGGTATTCCACCATTTTAAGTGAGATTCCGATCCAAAGGTAACGAGAATGTTCAAATGAAGTGAACTTCAGAGTGTGTAGGGAGTAGGGAGCGACGCTTCATCACTACGCCGGAAGCTGGCTGGAACATTTACACGTTGCGTGTGTTGCGGGTTTACATACATATATACGATTGTCACACGTAAGCTAATTCTGCTGCACTAATCACTAAATGTGGAATCGCAGATTTAAAAACGTGACCAAAAGTATTCGGACACCAGACCACAAGGGTGTTGGACCCAAGTGGTTTGACTGGTATGAGGTCAGGCCACTGGAATTTCACCACACCAAACCATGTCTTTATTGACATTAGTTTTGGACAATAGGTTGGGGAAGGTCCTTTACAGTTCCAGCGTGACTGTGCCTCCGTGACTCAGACTCTTAGCTGCCGAGGCATCATGTGTCTCACACACACACACACACACACACACACACTCTGTTATCTGCATGAGGAATGAAATAGTGCATTTATACAGTTTCAGTCTGGACTCTTATTGAAGCTTCCCTCATCAGATACACTCGGTTTTATCTTTGTGTGGGTGAAATTAAAGCCAAGCTGCGGTGTTGGGGATTGTGTGGAACCCCCAGCGTGTTGGTGCGCACACACACACACACACACACACACACACACACACACACACAGAAACAAAGTGTGTGTGCATGTGTATTTGAACCATGATGCCTTTCTTATGAATCATGATATTTGTCTATTAGGCTTTATGACCCGTACTGTATTAATAGATTTGTTTCATTATTCAGAATTGCATTTTAACACTTGTGCAAAAGTATTGGGACACCCCTTCTATTTTTTTTAATTCACACGTTTCGGCCACAACAATTGCTAGCAGGTGTAACGAATCAGTAATATCAATGAAACTCTGTCCCTCCAACTTTGCACCATAGTTTAGGGAAGGCCCTTTCCCCTCCCATCACTACTGTACCCCTGTACACAAAGCAAGCTCCATCAAGACATGAAGAAAATCTCAGTTTAAAGAAACTCCAGTGTCCTGCACAGAGCCCTGACCTCAACCCCACTCAACAGCTCTGGAATAAACTGGAACATCAATTAAGACTTTATTGACCAACATCAGTTCCCAACCATACAAATGTTGTTTGTTTGTTTGTTTGTTTATTAGTATTTTAGTGTCATGCTTTACACTTTGGTTACATTCATGACAGGAACGGTAGTCACTGCTTACACACAAGTTTATATCGAACATCTGCACAGACGTGATCGGCTACGTGTGGCTAATTCTGCTGCACTAATCACTTCATTTTGAATCGCAGATCTAAAAACGAGACCAAAAGTATTTGGACACCACTGGTATGAGGTCAAGCCACTGGAGTTTTACCACGCCAGACTTCAACACATTAAACCATGTCTTTATGGAAGGGAGGAGAAGAACAACCGCGGTCTAAGCGCAAACCGGTGGTGATTCCGTATGTGGCGGGAGTATCGGAACAGTTGAGACGGATATTCTCCAAACACCGCGTTTCAGTTGCTTACAAACCCCAGAACACGCTACGCCAGAAATGAGTTCACCCTAAGGGCCGGGTTCCTCGACACAAACAGAGTAACGTAGTGTATGCCGTTAGGTGCCGGGAACTGTACATCGGGGAAACTAAACAGCCACTGGCGAAACGGACGGCCCAACATAGAAGATCGACCTCTTCTGGCCAGGACTCTGCTGTTTACACTCATTTAATGATGACGATGTGCAGATCCTTGATGAGGAGGAACGCTGGTTTGAACGGGGAGTCAAAGAGGCCGTCTATGTGAAGAGGGAACGACCATCTCTGAACCGGGGAGGAGGCCTGAGAGTACATCTCTCACCATCTTCTGTAATAGGAGCTACACACCAATCATGTGTGAAAGACACACATGGTCATTGTAATTAATGCTCATTGTGAATTTCATATGGACCTGATCACCGGTTCCATTGTTATGCAATCTTCTGCATATAAGGTCGGGGTATTCAACACCAGCTCAGACTGTTGAAGTCACTCGGATCGAGTGGTTGAGTGGTTTCTCTACAACAAACTTGTGTCCAGATGAACTGAGTCAACTTTGTGGATTTGTGTACCTGCATTATTGAGCATGCATCAAGAGTTTATGGACATGGCTTTTTATCCAAAGCGACTTACAGTTGTGGCAGTAGGGCTGGACGATATGGCTAAAATTTATATCACGATATAACTCCTAATTTCGGTCGATACGATATAATTCCGATATCGATATGAATAATAGAAATGTCAGAAAAACTGCCAAGAACACCAACATTGGAAGGCTGTACCTGCGAAAATCTCACCCTTTAAAACTACATAATATTTTAGAAATAATAATAATAATAATACAAATAAATTAGCTTTCATCTTTTATTTGTATTTAACCTTTTGTATACAAACAAAAACACGACATCATTCTCAAATAAACATAAGCTTTGACAATATATAATATAATATATTAATATATGTCTTAACCAGAGGTGGAAAGAGGACTAAAATATTGTACTCAAGTAAAAGTACTATTACTTTAATGAATTTTTACTTAAGTACGAGTAAAGTTACTAGTCTAAAAGTCTACTCAAGTAAAAGGTAACTCATTTAAAATGTACTTAGTAAACGTTACTTAGTTACTTTATTAATGGGGGGGGGTCTCCTGTGTAATGCAAACAGGACAAGTGGATATAAATCTCACAATAGTTGTTTTTAATTCAAATATAATAGAAGAAACATGTTGGTACAACATTTAAAACATTTAGGGATGTGTAATGTGTCATTTTAGTCCCATAAAACTTTTTCAAACTGTATAACCACTAGTGATGTGTCGTAGAATGATTCGAATCTATTGAACGGTTCTTTAAAATGAAATAAAGGAATCGATTCGCGCTTCTGGGAGTCGTTATATATACATACGGCTCTTTAAAAGGAACCGAGACAAAAGATCCGACTCGCCGTCGCAGAATTCACTGCAGTAGTTTCCCAGACGCGATTTCTTTAGCGTTTATTATTTTACTCAGTAACGGATCTTATTTAAAATGTAGCGAATTACAATTCTTAATACAAAACATACTTCAGTAAAAGCAAAATTACAGGCTATGAAATCTACTTTAAAAAGTACAAGTACACCGTGTTGTAGGGAGTGTAATCAGAGCGGTAACGCTGAGCACTGGCTTCGTGCCTGTGGCGTACGTCATCACGCACTTATATATCGATCGAATTTGTTTAAAAATCATATCACCGTTATTGAAACATTTTCTATCGCGATATATATCGATATCGAATTATTGTCCGGCACTATGTGGCAGTATACAATCTAAGCAATTAAGGGTTAAGGGCCTTGCTCAAGGGCCCAGCATGTGCAACCTGGCAGAGGTGAAGTGACCTTTTTGATTACTAGTCCAGTACCTTAACCACTAGGCTACAACTGGCCCCATCACACCTTGCATAAGAATGTTTGTGAGCTCGTAGATTTCTGACCTGATCTTTCTGATCTCAGGTCGTAGTAACACAAACTGATGCGCTGTTCCTGTTTCTATCAGCGCTGTCGTTAATCATTCTCTCTCCAGGGTGCTTCTTTTACCCCCCTGTGGATTTAAAAACAGCTAGAACTTCCTTCAGCAGCAGTGCAGTTTCCTGTAGACGCTCATTTGTGACCCGTTCGCTTGTGTCTGTGGCTCACTGAACTTGTATGGGCGGCACGGTGGCTCATCGGGTATCGAATCTTGTGTAATGAGTAACCGTTCCTGTCATGAATGTAACCAAAGTGTAAAACATGACGTTACAATCCTAACAAACAAACGAACACTGAACTTGTATTAAGATTTAGTGTTGATTAGACTCCTTAATAGACTCGTCTGTAAGACTTGCAGTAATCTGGGACCACGTCTGTGAGGACAGAAATGACTTGTGTTGGATGTGATGTGAATTTATTAACTTTTGAAAAGAACTCCGTTGGTTGCTCCGCATTTATCCGCCATATTTGTCATTTTTTGTGAGAAAAGTCGTGCCGCACTGAATGCTGGGATTGCCTTCAGCGCTGAGGCGGCGTCGGACGCTCCCTCGTTATTCAGTCAGATCATCACTCAGGATTAAGGCGCCTCAGTAGGAGCGTTTTAAGGAATCTCAGACTTTAGACACGCCCTCTTCTCGGGAGTGTAGGATGATGTAAAATCAGAGGTGCAATGAGGACTAAAATATTGTAGGGGTGGGTTTATAAAATCGATTTTTCGATTCGAATCGATCTTTATTTGAACGATCCGATATCGGTTCATATAAACGCGAGATCGATCTTTTAAATACGCCCCTTTTTACGGTGCACATGGAAATCTGTTACCCCCTTTAATTTCGCCTGACCAGCCAGTGTTTTTTCATGCGACGAGATCTGACCTGCACATCAGTTTAGCATGGCAGAAGCTCAGGTTCTGACCACTACACAACTTTCTGCACTGATTTTCGCTCGGCGACGGGTCGGTGCTAGATTCGGGAGGAACTCGGTGTTCGCTCTGCGATCAAAACTCGGCTCTCGATCGATGTGAGAAACAGCGAGGGGAAACACAGGGGAGAGGTTGTAAACAGGTGGTGGAGCGCAATATAGTTTCTATCAGAATACATCAGCACACACACGAGTTTTACAGTATTTCTGACCTGATCGTTCTCTACAAAACAAAATATTTATTAACCTCCAACTCACTATAGAACAAGCCATGCTGCTCGTGTTGCCAAATCCACTCAGATTCATTTATTTCATCAGCGCACAAACTTTGATCTCTCGCTACTTGTTGATGTGCATGTTTGGACGTGGTATCATTAAACCTTTCATCACTTCTCACGTGTGTTTTCGTGACAGAACGTAGTTTTGGAGAGCAGAGAAGCTCGCCTGTGATTCCCCCTGGTGATAGATGGTGTAGTGTAAAACCCCCCATCGCCCATCAGTCGTGTAGTGTGAACATTACAGCGACCAGGTGTTAATCAGAGTGTCGTGTCGTGTAAACTTGGCATAAGCTGTTCAACAGCCAGGTGTATGTTTACATTACATTTACAATGTTGTAGCGTGTCAGACATATAAAATAATAATAACAAATGAATGTTACTGTTTTCTGTTTTGGATTAATTATTTATGTAAACAAAATACACAAATATTTTTAATAATGAAAATATTATGTACTTTGTACAATTATCACATTCGTTCTCTGAACATCTATTTAAACAAAACCTGTTAATGTAACTCAAATATGCCTAAATGTGTTGAATCGAAATTGAATCGGAATCGAATCGATCCAGGAAATTAGTGGCGATACCCAGCCCTAAAATATCATACTCAAGTAAAACGTAACTCATTTAAATTGTACTCGGAGTAAATATTACTGTTTTTAACAGCGGGGGGGGGGGGGGGGGGGTATCTCCTGTGTAATGCAAACAGGACAAGTGGATAAATCTCACAATAGTTGTGTTTAATTAAAATATAATAGAAAAAACATGTTGATACAACATTTAAAACATTTAGGGATGTGTAATGTGTCATTGTAGTACAGACCATCCCATAAAACATTCTCAAACTGTATAACCACTGAAATCGACATTAATTGTGGATTCTATAGAGCAGCCTTCTCTTCATCACCAACAAATACCAAACAACATCATACTGCAGATCTCATAACTCAAAACAAGTCCAGGTTACAGGTGTTGTGACTTTCACTAAATGACCCAAAGAAAACCTTCAGGATTTATAAGACAAAACTTTGCCGTTCTTTGACATCAGACTATGTTATCAAATAACGAAACATCAAACTCCAAACATGTTAAACTTTTAAAATCACCTTCCCTCCCCCCTCTATACCTAGATTACAGCTCCTTTATTTTAGCACCAGTTTATTTTCTATCCCAGAATTCACTGCAGCACTTTGTACTCAGTAACGAATGTTATTTAAAATGTAGCGCATTACAAATTCTTAATACAAAACATACTTCAGTAAAAGTAAAATTACTGGTTGTAAAATCTACTTTAAAAAGTACAAGTACACAAAAAAACTACTCAATTACAGTAACGCGAGTAAATGTCATTCGTTACTTTCCACCTCTGTGTAAAATGCGTCCATGTAGAGAGATCACTTGGTTTTTGGACAGACCGAAAGTGTAAAAGACGCCAAGTGGTCTGAATTGTACTGCAGGTGGGATTGAAACCTGGTTCACTAGTCCGGTCGGTGTTGCAGTCGTCCGGTTGCACTGAGAAACCCTGGACTGAAGACAGGAACATTTTTAACAGGGTTCCAATTTATCGCAGTGCTATAGCCACCCCAATCCCAAACCTTCCCAGACGTCTGGAGATTCCCGGCAAGCCGATAGGTGGGTTAGCGTAATAGACGTAACACAAAGCATTTTTAAACGACGACACGTTCTAAGGAAAATGAAGCCGAACGAAGATTTGAGCGTTGGCAGCGAAGAGATGGATTCGTGCCGTGCGGGGAGTAAAAAATGGCGGGGCCGAGGTGGAAGATGGAGAGGACCATCGGGGAGAGACGAAGCCGGAGATGGAGGGAGCGATGGCTCGCCCTCTGAATACAAACAGGGTTTTTCCATCCTGAGGTTTTGCCCCCATGGCACCAGAGGAGGCAAGGAAACACAGCTTAGATTAATGCACCGATAGGGCCTGAGACGGGCTGCGTCAGGGGAACCGGGCGGCCAGTGAAGGAGCCAGACTGAGACTGAGAGAGAGGGAGAGACGAGCGCAGAATTAATTGAGAAGGATTTTGGTGCTGAGCGAGTGATGGACAGGTTCATACATTGCTTTTAGGGGTGGCTGGAGGAGCCCAAATCACAATATGTGGAATTTTTTTATTATGGTAACAGTTTAAATCACTGTAGGGAGTTTTTTTTAGCAGGAAATGTTGCTCACTGCTGCTGTCCTGTCCCAATTTTTATTGAAGCAGTTGCTTTTCCTTTTTTATTGTACTAAATGCTGTGTAATTCCAGAGCATTAAAAACAGTCTGTATGTTCTCTGAGTAAGCAGTGTGTGCATCAGTGTAAATCAGCGTTTCTTCAGAGCTCAACATAGCAGAGCAGTTCTTCTACCGGTCTTCAGCCCAGCCATTGGGAGGTGCACTCGTCAGTGCTCTTTTAATGCTGGTCCCAAGCCCGGGTATACATCATGAAGGGCATCCAGCGTGTAAACTGTCCGAATTCAGGTATATGGACCAAAATGATCTGCTGTGCTGACCCCTGAATACAGGAGCAATCGAAATAAAGTATAGATAATAAATCAGTCATGAAATTAGCTTGGACTGTTGATGGTCACAGTTGTAAATTGTAGGAAAAGGTCGCTGGTTTGAACCACACCACCTCCACCAAGTTGCCACCGTCGGGCCCCTGAGCAAGGCTCTTAATGCTTACTTTGTTGCACTGTAATTAGCCACAACTGTAAGTGACTTTGAATAACCGTGTCTGCTAAATGTTGGAAATGTAGACGTGGCGTTGGGGAAGGTGGAGCGTCCGCCACCCAAGCGTCCGTCCTCTGCCTTTTAAGAGCCACCAGAGCCATGGTGACCCTGACCAGGATGAAGCAGGTGGTAAAACTGACCAGAGACTGTGGGTGTGTAGAGAGGATCCTAGTAAGTCCTCGACTGTGTACCCAAAACGGTTAAACTGTCCTTGACGAGCCCAGATTTACAAACAAACGACACTTGTGCACCTTTATACACATTAAACATCAATGAGGTTGCTCTGCATTCGTCTGCCATGTTTGTAGTTTGTGAGAAAAGTCGTGCCGCACTGAATGCTGGGATCGCCTTGCGCTAAGGAAGCTTTGGATGCTTCCTCGTAACTCAGTCAAAATACCGTTCAAATTTAAGGTGCCTTACTAAACAGCATTTTAAGAAATCTAAGAATTTAGACACACACCCTGAATGTGCTGAATCTGGTAATAAAGCGTAATAAAGTGTTTGGGGTTGAGCTTCACTCATACAGAGATCGCACAACTGCTTTTCTTCCCTCCTCTTCAAAATATCTTAAATGTGAAAACAATTAAATCTGTCTCGCAGCCAAAAAAATGAAAATATAAAACGGAGCCACAATATAAAACTGATGTAATCTCTGTCTACGTAGCGGGTTCGAATGACCTGACTTATAAGTCGAGGACTTATTAGAATCCTCTCTACTGAGGCAGCTGCCTGTGTAGGGGTTTTTGGTCTGTTGGTCCTGTATTCTGTGAAGTTGATTTGAGACAATGTTCATGGTAAAAAGCGCTGTATAAATGAGTCTGACTTGACTTGATACACATAACTCATTCTGTTAGGGATGTCCCCATCACGTTTTTTTGTTCCCGATCATTAATTTTGATCCCGATCCGATACAGTCTCAAACCGATACTTGTGTTTTCTAGATATTGTCTAGATAAGAACTGGATAATACTGTTCACACAGTGCACACTTCAAGTACATTACAGTTATTCAGATTAATCCAGTGTACATGTTTAACAACTGAATAGCTCCGCAGTGCTGTAGGGAAAAAATCACCTGCATCCAAGCTATTGCTTAATGTTCTTTTATTTTT
This sequence comes from Trichomycterus rosablanca, assembly GCF_030014385.1. Lineage (NCBI taxonomy): Eukaryota > Metazoa > Chordata > Actinopteri > Siluriformes > Trichomycteridae > Trichomycterus > Trichomycterus rosablanca. The sequence continues at coordinate 82,565,845 of NC_085988.1, forward strand.
ACACAATAAAAGTAAACAAACTTAGTGCAGCATTGTAGTAGTAAAACTAGAACACTCAGAATGAAGTGAAGGTTCTTTTTGAGGAGAATCAGCATCTCTGCCGTGTTAGCGGACATCCGCTTCCTCTTCTCATCATATAATAATAAACTCACTGTATTCGGCTGAGTGTTTATTTTTTAGGTGCCGTATCAGATTGGTAGTAATTAGGGATGCATCGATACCATTTTTTCCCAACCGAGTACGAGTACATGTATTTTTGTACTTGTCGATACCGATACCAATACCTATTTAGAATATTAAACAAAAACACACGTGAGAAGTTTAACGATACCACGTCCAAAAATGCACGTCAACAAGTAGCGAGTGATCAAAGTGTTTGTGCGCTGATGTGATGAAATCAAGGAGGAAAAATAAATGAATCTGAGTGGATCTGGCAACACGAGCAGCACGGATCGTTCTGTAGTGAGCTGGAGGTTAATAAATATTTTTGCAATGTTGGTGTTTTGTTGTTATGTTTTGTAGAGAACGATCAGGTCAGAAATACTGTAAAACGTGTGTGTGTGTGTGCTGATGTATTCTGATATAAACTATATTATCCCCCCGTCCCACCTGTTTACACTCCTCTCCTGCGTTTCCCCTCACGCCGTATCCTGCGTTCTCATTGGCTGTTCGACATGTCACTCGTTCCCAGTCGCACATCTCAGATCAGATATCTGACGTGCTAGAAAACCCGAGCGCTCGGCGAGCCGGTCGGATGGAGTTGTTGGATAGTTCACACTTGGCGATCGAGAGTCGAGTTTCGATCGCCGAGCGAACGCCGAGTCGCTCCCGAGCCGGCGAATCTAGCGCCGACCGGCCGCCGAGCGAAAATCAGGGCAAGAATCGTGTAGTGTGAACCAGGCATAACGCAGCAACGTGCACTAGGCACACGGTATCGGATGTTTAGTATCGGAGCCTCGTTTGCGAGTACGAGTACGAGTTAGTGAGCGCGGTATCGGGCAAATACCCGACACCAGTATCGGTACTCGTGCATCTCTAGTAGTAATTGTAGATCGTTTGGTTAAATGATATCTGGTTTGTTTCTTATGAGCCACCGTACTTGTATGCGTGTTGTAACTGTAACAAACTTTTCTGTGCCTGTATTGTGACAATGGTTTGATGGACGTTTCTACGTGACGTGAGTGTGTTTTGACCCTTTGGGGTAATACCTGCAAAATAGTGCAGTGGAACAGTTGCTTGGGTTGCCATCACTAATTGTAAAAAAAACAAAAAAAAAACACCGCACAGACATCATTGAGAAAGCTTCTGACAAGCTAACGTTAACGTTCATTAATAAACGCACGTGATTAACGTTGTGCACATCGTACATGCGATGCGATTCTGCTGATTGAAATATTTACTTTAAAAGGATAATACAGTCCGATCCCATCTGAGCCGATTCTATCAGCACATACATTCGTGGTTCACCTCGGTAAATCGTAAACGACTCTGAGTCGACTCCCGCTCTGTGGTAATAACCAGTATAATTAAGCCTGAGCTTTATAATGTAAGAGAGTCACACAGAATGTTCTGTAGTAGTTGGTGTTTATTTACAACCGCATCATTCATTATAACAGTAAACACGGAGAGATGACTGAGAAAAGAAGCTTAAAATGAGTCGACTCCTGAATCACTTGTATCGACACTGTGAACAGAGTATTGAACACAAACACGTCCTATAACAGCGGTCGCTGCTTTTGTAACCGGTTATCTTCACTGTTAGCTCTATTTTGAAGGTTTTTTTTTTTCAAACGGAACTAAATAACATTAAACGTGCGTGTGAATTGCTTTAGTTTTAGAAGTAAAAAAATCTCGTAATGTCACGCCCCCCCCCCAGACAAGCACTGCCGCCCCACAGGTTGAAAATCCCTGCGTTAACGCAGCAACGTGCACTAGGTACACGGTATCGGATGTTTAGTATCGGAGCCTCGTTTGCGAGTACGAGTACGAGTTAATGAGCGCGGTATCGGGCTAATACCCGACACCAGTATCGGTACTCGTGCATCTCTACTCCCGACAGTTCGTGACTACACTGTGTATTTATTTCTTTATTAAGCGAGTGCATCATTACGTTGTTTTGTAAACCGGAGTGATCCTGGACTCACACACCGTATAAACAGTAAAGTTCTACAGTGATGAACGCAGCTCTGCTCCCACCGCCTCGTGAAACGCTCACATAGCAGACGTTACACTTCGCTGTTGGACTCGTTTCACTTTCCAATTTAAAGTATTTCCACACAGCGGACATGCTGACATAAAACGAAGGATCGGGATTAGTAAAGCCGACACGATCAGTTAAAGAATGCCTTGATCGGCCCCGATCGGGACATCCCTACATTCTGTACAACACCTGCACATCTGGACATTATAAAATTATTCTAATTCTACATTGAAACGTTATATGCTGGAATAATACTTGAAACATTTACATGAACGGACTCACAGTAGATTATACTTTAATGCTGTATATCTGTACATTCATAGCTTTACATGTTTACATTTACATTTGCAGCATTTAGCGGACGCCTTTATCCAAAGCGACTTACACGATGAGCAATTGAGGGTTAAGGGTCTTGCTCAGGCAGCAACAGTGGCAACTTGGTGGTGGCGGGACTTGAACCGACAACCTTCTGTGTTCTAGTCCAGTACCTTAACCACTGAGCCATCACTGGCCTGTGTATGTATTGATTGAACAGATGGTGCTTTGTATTTAATGTGTGTTAAAACTGTGAGAGAATACGAGAATACGACTCATTCACTCACCTCTCACACCTGCATTAATGTGACGTGACTAGAGATGGACCGATCGGGGTTTTTGGCACCGATTCCGATCTCCTATCGGCCGATAGCCGATTCCGATCGGGGGGGGGGGATTAGCAGTAAATAAACTTAAAAAGAGCCTCACAGTAAAGATAAACCGGAGCAGCGCGCGCGTGCGTGTGTGTGTGTGTGTGTGTTTGTGCCTTTAGAAGAGACGCTTTGTTCACAGTATCGCTATAAGTGATTCATTGATTCATGAGTTGATTCGTTTTTATGTGAAGCGTAAGTTTCTCTTCTCGGTTATCTCTCCGTGTTTACTGTTATTAATTAAATGTCGTGGTTTTAAATAAACACCAGCTAGTACAGAACATTTTGTGTGACTCTCTTACATTAAAAAGCTTCATTAAACTGCTATTACCACAGATCTGTAACCGACTCAGACTCGTTCCGTCTAAGGAGCTAAAAGTTCAGCAGATGATCCTGAACTAACGAATTTGGTAATGAATAAACTTTTGCCTCTGATTGGCTCTGTAACGTTTTCTGTTCTCATCTACATCACAAGTAAGAACCGTTTACGATTTACCAAAGTGAACCAGGAGTTTATATAACGTGCTGATAGAATCGACTCAGATGTGACCGGGTTGAATTATCTTTTTAAAGTAAATATTACAATCAGCAAAATTACATCGTAAGAGCTTTCACGATGGTTTCTGTACGATGGTTGATGAATGGTGATGTGTTGGTTGGTGCTTCGTAGCTCAAAGTCTGGATCGATCCACTGAGCTGTTAACTTAACGTGGTCTTTATATATCACACGATCGGATCGGCTACTTTTAGGAAATATCGCCGATCGCCGATCGCCGATAGCATATTTTGATTAAAAATCGGCCGATACCGATTCGTAGCCGATCGATCGTCCCATCTCTAGACGTGACAATAATAAAAATGAAATGATATGAAGACAAGCTACAATAAACATAATGCTGATCATGCCAAAAAATGTCTCAAATGTGTTAAACATGGTGCCAAAATCCAAACAAACAAACCAGCTTCATAAAATTTGTCCCTATAGTTTTTTGGTATCGTAATTAATGAGCCGTCTGTCTGTCTGTCTGTCTGTCTGTCTGTCTGGATTCTGTTTAGTCTCTGCAGTATTAGCAGCTCGTCTGTGTGGGTAGGAAACGAATTCTCTCTCATCTTGTCCGTCTTTCTACTTGAAAAGCTTTTTAATTTGGCGACAATAATGTTCTGGCTTTTTATTAACATTTTAGAAATAAGTTCTCACTCCCACACACACACACACACACACACACACACACACACACACACACACACACACACACACAGTTTCAGACTCGGACAGACTTCAGCCTGGCCGAGTGTTGACCTGCGTTGGTGCATTTATCTAATAACATGATTTGAGGGATTTCCTGCCCCGGCTGTTGGGCTGCACGAGGAGTAATGCAGCTAAAGCGCGCACGCACACACACGCACACACACACGCACACACACACACACACACACACACACATATACAAACACATTTATCATGATTACATGTAATATAATGTTATTGTAGCGTTTATGCTAAGTTTAGTGTGTGTGTGTGTGTGTGTGTGTGTGTGTGTGTGTGTGTGTGTGTGTGTGTGTGCGCGTGGGAAGGGTCATGACCAGGTTCTGACCAGAATGTGTGTTTATGTTTAGAGGTAAAGTGGCGTTCGTCTGTCTGCAAGCCCTCACACACACACACACACACACACACACACACACACACACACACACACACACACACCAACCAATATCCTTTACGTCTCTTTATATGTGGTGTTTAATGCTGTGTTATTGTTTGAATTAGGTGTGTGTGTGTGTGTGTGTGTGTGTGTGTGTGTGTGTGTGTGTGTGATGTAGACTCCCCTACAAAAGTTTACACACCCCTGGCTGGTCAGATTTGACCCCCTCTCATTCCTCCTCACCTCTGAGCTAGGATAAATGATTGGACGCGTCCTCCTTCACCTTCAGCGCAGGGTAGTACAAGCAGCAGTATTCACACACTATATGGTCAAAAGTATTGGGACGCCCCCTTAGATTTTTTTTTTTAAACCTGTTAGCAATTGTGGCTGAAACAAGAGTTAAAAAATTAGCTACATTAGGATAATGACATGCATCCGACAGTGCAGCAACAGTTTAGGGAAGGCCCTTTCCATGAAGAGTAGCTTGTAATGCGTTTTTACATCTTTCAGTAATACGTAATATTTGTTATTAATATTAGGACATGTATTCCGCACACATTCCCAGTTTATATCTATTCATTTATAACACTGTCACCTCACAGCAAGAAGGTCCTGGGTTAAATTCCCAGGTGGAGCGGTCCGGGTCCGGGTTTCCTTCAGGAGCTCCGATTTCCTCCCACAGTCCAAAGACGTGCAAGTGAGGTGAACTGGAGATAGAAAATTGTCCATGACTGTGTTTGATATTAAAGACTTGTGTTCTGATAAGTCTTGTGTGACGAGTGACCTGTCCTGTTTAAAGTGTGTAAAACATGACCTTAAAATTGTGATAAATAATAAATAAATATTTATTTATGTTAATACATACACTGATCAGGCATAACATTTATTTTTATCAGCTCCACTTACCATATAGAAGCACTTTGTAGTTCTACAATTACTGACTGTAGTCCATCTGTTTCTCTACATACCTTTTTAACCTGCTTTCATGCTGTTCTTTAATGGTCAGGACCCCCACAGGACCACCACAGAGCAGGTATTATTTAGGTGGTGGATCATTCTCAGCACTGCAGTGTCTGACATGGTGGTGGTGTGTTAGTGTGTGTTGTGCTGGTATGAGTGGATCAGACACAGCAGCGCTGCTGGAGTTTTTAAACACCGTGTCCACTCACCGTCCACTCTATTAGACACTCCTACCTAGTCGGTCCACCTTGTAGATGTAAAGTCAGAGACGATCGCTCATCTATTGCTGCTGTTTGAGTCGGTCATCTTCTAGACCCTCATCAGTGGTCACAGGACGCTGCCCACGGGGCGCTGTTGGCTGGATGTTTTTGGTTGGTGGACTATTCTCAGTCCAGCAGTGACAGTGAGGTGTTTAAAAACTCCAGCAGCGCTGCTGTGTCTGATCCACTCATACCAGCACGACACACATTAACACACCACCACCATGTCAGTGTCACTGCAGTGCTGAGGATGATCCACCACCTAAATAATACCTGCACTGTGGTGGTCCTGTGGGGGTCCTGACCATTGAAGAACAAAAGAGAAACAGATAGACTACAGTCAGTAATTGTAGAACTACAAAGTGCTTCTATATGGTAAGTGGAGCTGATAAAATGGACAGTGAGTGTAGAAACAAGGAGGTGGTTTTAATGTTATGGCTGATCAGTGTAAGTAAAAACAGTGGTGGAATATTTATTTTTGAAAGCTTCATGAAGGTAAATGTGAGAGAAGTTTCATTTAGTACAGAGAGTCACAGGATTATTCATTCATTTATCCTGATGAAGTGCTGAAGAAGTGCTGTTTTCTGGCCTGGAGGTGAATGAGAGTGTAAATACAGAATAAAAACTTTATGATATTTATTCTGCCTCTGTTTCAGTTAAAACCAGTAAAAGTTTTTATTGTTTTAACGGCTGCACACAAAAAGAACGCTGCTGAACATTTAGGTTTTATGATGAACCTGATGTTTTGATCCAAAACAACTTTAACAACCAAAAACAATCCAAATAATCAAGTTTTAAAGACGCGAACTAACAACCTTCCAGTACCGAGTACTTTACATTTACGTTCTCAGCGATTGGTGGACGCTTTTATCCAAAGCCACTTACAGTACTGTGACGGTGTACAGTCTAAGCAATTGAGGGTTAAGGGCCTTGCTCAAGGGCCCAACAGTGGCAACCTGGCAGTAGTGAGGCTTGAACCAGTGACCTTCATACACTATATGGTCTAAAGTATTTGGACACCTGAGCATGAGCTTGTTAAACGTACCATTTAAATAAACAAATGGTATTAAAGTACAGTGACCTCTATGTGATCTTTTAGCTACAAGCTGAGAAGACGTGAAAGTGTCTGTGGGAATTTGTGCCCATTTATTCAAAAGATGACCGCATTGTACGGCTGGGCACTAATACTGGAAGGAAGGTAGCCTCAGTCGATGTTCCAGTTCATTCCAGAGCTGTTGAGCGGGGCTGAGGAGAGGTCAGGACTCTGTGCAGGACACAGGACTCCCCCCCCCAGTATCCCATCCTTTTCCTGTTTTCCCATCACTCCCTTCTGGAGTCTCCCTGGACAGCGCTCAGGCTCCGCAGCTGATTGGTCGGCTCAGACGGCGGTGTAATTGTTGGGCCGGGTCCGTTTAGGGCATCTAATGGCTTCCTCTTCGGTGGAGGAAATAGGAAGTCAAATGTAAATTAAGCAATTATGTGTCTTGAGGAGGCCAAACGACGGCGACACGGCAGACTGTGAGCGGCTGTATTTATGGAACTTAATAACCATAAGTGGGTCTGTTTAGAAAAACGTCAAGGGAATTCATTCAGTCTGAGCAGCAGAGTTCTGCTCTTCCACCCAGCGTTCACATGCCTTCATGATCCTGTACACAAGAGAAACTGGAAATCTCAGGGAACCACACGGCTCAAAACACGGCGCGATAGTCTGTGTTATTTAACCAAACTGCTCAAAACTGCTGGAACCAGGGGTTTACACCGCACATCTGCAAATTCTCCTATATTAGAAAAACCTCAGGGCAGTTGTAGCCTAGTGATTAAGGTACTGCGCTAGTGATTGAAAGGTCACTGGTTCAAGTCCCATCACTGCCAGGTTATCACTGTTGGGCCCTTGAGCAAGGCCCTTAATCCTCAATTGCTTAGACAATATACCGTCACAGTGCTGTAAGTCTCTTTGGATAAAAGCTTCTGCTGAATGCTTAAAATGTAAAAGTAAATATTATTATTGTTAATGTTTTTATTAGTACTATTACAATTATAGTGATAATTTTATCATTATTACTTTTATTGCTATAATTGACTTATGGTAATTATTATCTTTATGATTTTATCATTACATAATTTTTTAGTAATTATTATTATCGTTGTTTTTTTAATATCATTGTATTATTATTAGTTGTAGTTTTAAAATAAATCTTATTGTTATTATTATTTTATCATTTTTGTAGTTGTTATTGTTCCTAAAAATATTATAATTTTTATTTTATTATTATTAGTTGTAGTATTAGTAATAATCTTGTTACTTTTATTTATATTTTTTATTATTATTATTATTTATTATTTATTATTTATTTTTATTATTATTATAATTATCACTATTTTATTATTATTATCACTATTATTTTATTATTATTATAATCGCTATTATTTTATTATTATTATTATTACTATTATCACTATTATTTTATTATTGTTATTATTATTATTATCACTATTATTTTATTATTATTATTATTATTTTTATCAATATTATTTTATTATTATTATTATTATCAATATTATTTTATTATTATTATTTTATTATTATTATTATTAATATTATTATTATCACTATTATTTTATTATTATTATTATTATTATTATCATCACTACTTTTATTATTATTATTATAATTATTATCACTATTATTTTATTATTATTATCACTATTATTTTATTATTATTATTATTATAATCGCTATTATTTTATTATTATTATTATTAATATTATTACTATTATCACTATTATTTTATTATTATTATTAATATTATTATTATCAATATTATTTTATTATTATTATTTTATTATTATTATTATTATTATCACTATTATTTTATTATTATTATTATTTTTATTATTATCACTATTATTTTATTATTATTATTATTGTTATTATCACTACTTTTATTATTATTATCATTATTATTATTATTATCACTATTTTATTATTTTATTATTTTTATTATTGTTATTACTATTATTATTATTATTATTATTACTATTATTATTATCACTACTTTTATTATTATTATTATTATTATTATTACCACTATTATTTTATTATTATTATTGTTATTATTATCATCACTACTTTTTTTATTATTATTATTATCACTATTATTTTATTAATATTTTATTATTATTATTATTATTATCAATATTATTTTATTAATAATATTTTATTATTTTTATTATTTTTATTATCAATATTATTTTATTATTATTATTATTATTATCACTACTTTTATTATTATTATTATTATTATTACCACTATTATTTTATTATTAGTAGTAGTTACTTTTTTAATGATACTTCAGCTTGATGATTCTCAGATCAGCTCGTCTGTGCTGCAGTGCTGAAGGTTCTTGATGATTGAGATTTTTTTACATGATGATTTTTATCATCGTGCTTGATCTCATCATGTCAGCGTCTTCATCCCCGCTGCACAGTGAAGCTGTGAAGGTTCACAAAGCTTCATTAAGGGCGCGTGTGAACTGGAACAGAGAGCGGTTGCTGTGCTGAAGTGTTTTGACTTGCCGATTGTGCTGACAGGAGCGCTCACGTATTTTTCTTTCTTTCTTTCTTTATTTTTATGGTAGGAGTAATCGTGCACTTTTTCTCTTTCAGTTCTAACCACTCATCTTAAATCCAATTTTAATTTACGTCTGTGTGTTTTAGACTCAGCTGCGTTCAGCGGTTCAGGATTATTTTTCTCAGGTTTTGAGATAGAGCAGCTTTACTGTTCCTCACCCGACTCCAGACTTCAGAGCTCGTTGACCCAGCAGTTTTTAATAAATAAATAAATAAATACATTTTAAAGAAACGGAGAGAATTAAAATGATCTTACTGCAGCGAGATGAGAGAAACTGCTCTTCTGTTTACTAAAGTTTAAGATTTAGTGTTTTATATTATGTGTTTTTTTATTAGGTGGTGGGTTTGAACTGCTGGGTTTTTAGCATTTATTTACTATTTATTTATTTTGACTTTTGTAGGTCAGACTTCAGTTCAGCTTTAAATGAAATGTGAGTTTTAGTACCTTTTGTATTCACCTGTATTATAATTAGGTTATAACACTATATATAAAATGTACACATTAACCAATTACGTACACGCACACATAGGTGAAGAATTAAAGTTATTATTTACTCCATATTTACTTATTTTTAGGTTAGAATTTTACTGGAGCTGTTGGGATTATAGTAAAAGTGTTTTTATTTTGCTATTTATTTTTGTAGTGGTAAAGGTTTGAAAATCAGCTGTTACATTCATTATTTTAGAAAGTGGTGGTGTGTGTTCTTGATTGGTTATCATCATTATTTTATAGCTAAAAGGTAAAGCTGAAAGAGATCTTTTATCCGTTTAGTATTATTATAGTTATTGTTATTATTTTGATTATTATTATTGTTTCAGTTTTAAATATGAATATAATCGTTAGTTTTATTTCTTACTGGTACTTTTAGTTTTTTGTTTTCAAATGATTTATTATTATTGTTCATTTATATCATTCATTTATTATTATTATTATTATTATTATTTTATGCTAATACTTTTTTTTTTTTTTTCAAATTTATTGTTTTAATTTTTAGTTTTTGTTTATTTGCTTTCCTTTGTTTATTATTTATTTTATGTTGATCATTTATTATTATTATTTATTTATTATTATTTTTATTATTATTCATTAATTATTATTGATTATTAAATATTTTCGTTAGTGTTTTTTTTTCTTACTAGTACTTTTTTTTAGTTTTTTCAAATATTAGTTTTATTTTTTGTTTTTATGTTTTTGATTAATTGCTGTTTTGTTTATTTTATTTTAATCATTTATTATTATTGTTTATTATTTATTATTATTACCATTAGTGTTATGATCTATTTAAGTTTCTGTTACTAGATGGAAAGTTACAATAAGGTGTGTGTGTGTGTGTGTGTGTGTGTGTGTGTGTGTGTGTGTGTGTGTGTCTGTGTGTGTGTCTGTGTGTGTGTGTGTGTGTGTAAGTAAAACATTCAGTAGGATGGCGGGTACAGGATGGTACCAGTACTGGTTTGTCCTGGTCCTCTCTCTCTCTCTCTCTCTCTCTCTCTCTCTCTCTCTCTCTCTCTCTCTCTCTCTCTCTCTCCTGTCCCAGTCTTCCGTCGGCGTTCAGCCGTTACGAGAAAGCCAGACTGCTGGCGCCGGTCTGTTTGGGCTCTGTTCAACACACACTCACACACACACACACACACACACACACACACCTTCATGTACTCACTATTATTTGCGGTAGGTGTAAAGTTCTCTGTAACTGGTGACTCGGTTCTGTGCCACACAATTATTGTAATGAAAGAATTAATTTTACACAAACGTTTCACTCGCGTCACACACACACACACACACACACACGTTTTATACACGCACAGTCTCAAAGACGTTGGTGTAAATGAGGCGTATTGTTGTGTTGCGTTGGCCATCGATGAAACACAAGAATGTTGTGGAGTTGTGTGTTGCGGCCCTCATGCGGGTTGGGATTTGAACCCTCTTTCTTCCCCTTATTCTTTTGTTCCTCTCTTTCAGAGCTCTTTTATCCACTTCTTTTCTTTTCTTGTCCTCTTGTTCACAAAGAGACGAAGAGTTCAGAGGAACTAAACTAATGTGCACGAGACCGAACCTTCCATCTGAAGAGAGAAGCGTGACGTCTCTCGGAGTTCTGGTGTCGGTTAAGACGTGGTGAAACTGTGGCTGCTTACCTACAGTAGCTACAAGTGGTTCAGAGGAGTCTAATCTGAGATGTTCAGAGCAGTCGGTCACTAGATTCCATGTTCCTTATGTTTTCTTTCACTGTGTGGGTCAGAGACGGGACATTTTTCTGTCCGGCTGCATTATTTTTGTTTTGCCATGACCATGAAAAATCCTGCTTTCTGATTGGCCTGCAGGTCTATATTAATCTAAACTTAGCTGATGGAACACAGCAATGTTTAGGTGTAATTATGAGAAGAAATATTGATATTAGACCTTTGATTTTTTTCCCATCATGCTGTACTAGTCAATTAGACCCTGGATAAATAGACGGCAGCAAATTTGTGTTTAAAATTAACAGCAACTGTTAATAAAGGCGGAAAAACTCACATTATAAGGTCTAAAGTATGTGGACACCTGAAGCTGTACTCCGCAATGGCAATGCCTGTTTCATAACAATGGTACATGTGAAGATGAGCGATCTGTTAAACCTTGGGCTCATGGTGGTTCCTTATAGTTCATGTGTTGAATGCAGCTGATCTGATGAGCGTAAAGACCCGAGTGACTTTAATAAGGACCAGTTAGGCCGACTGGGTGGCCTCACAGCAAGACGGTACCGAGTTTGATTCCTAGGTTGAGCGGTCTGCGTCCTTTCTGTGTGGAGTTTGCATGTTCTCCCAGTGTCCGTGTGGGTTTCCTCCAGGAGCTCCGGTTTCCTCCCACAGTACAAAAACATGCAAGTGAGGTGAATTGGAGATACAAACTTGTCCATGACTGTGTTTGATTAATCTACCTGTCCTGTCATGAATGTGACCAAAGTGTGTAAAACAAACGTTGTTAAATCTTAATAATTAGCCGAGATTCGGAACACCCCGGCGTTGCCACCGGTCAGCTGGGCGCCATCTAGCGCGCACAATTGGCAGTGCCTGCAGCAGACAATAATTGGCCACCGTGTGTGCTGGGTAAGATGACCAGACGAAGTGGGTCGGGTCTTCAAATGCGGAGGCAGAGAAGAAGATGAAGAAGCTATACTTTGTCAATAATTGACCACCGTGTCTGCTGGGTGGGATGACCGGGCATATACATGTATATACATATACAGGTGTGTACAGTACAATGAAATTTTCTCTTCGCATATCCCAGCTTGTTTGGAAGCCGGGGTCAGAGCGCAGGGTCAGCCGTCGTACGGCGCCCCTGGAGCAGACAGGGTTAAGGGCCTTGCTCAGGGACCCAACAGTGGCTGCATAGCATAGCACAGCTCTACCCACTAGGCTACCACTGTCCCATAAGCAGGAAATATACCCTCCTCGATTGGAATCAGGGATCCCCAGCACAGATTGACTACGCTAAAATCGGGAGAGGAAGGGGAGAAGATCTTAGAAATTAATAATAATTAATAATAATAAGGAAACAGGGTTGAGTTTCACCGTCAGTGGTCCAAAGAAGGACGAGCCACAAACCACCGGCAGGTTGTTGGGCCACCAAGACTCATTAATGCCAGAAGACATGAAGGCTGTGGCATCTTGTACTGTGGCATCGTTTATCGTGCATTGCTTACCCTGGCAAGAGAAGGAACCAGGATGCACCATAGGACCTGCTGGTAATGTGCTGGTGCCAGATACCACAGGACTCCTTCAGATGTCTTGTGGAGTCCGTGTCTCGGGGGGCTCGAGCTGTTTACATTTACAGCATTTAGCAGACGCCTTTATCCAAAGCGACTTACAGTACTGTGACAGTATACAATCTGAGCAATTGAGGGTTAAGGGCCTTGCTCAAGGGCCCAACAGCAGCAACCTGGCAGTGGTGGGGCTTGAACCTTCTGATTACTAGTCCAGTACCCTAACCACTAGGCTATGGCTTGCCCCTTGACAGCATATTATGCGTGTGGTCCTAATGTTTTGGCTCATCAGTGTACTGCTGTGAATGACTTGATGCCGTTTTGTGCCTGTGGGAATTTGTGCTCATTGTAAAAACATTGTACTGATGCTGGCTTGCGATCTACATTCCAGTTAATTCATAAGAGATTCAGTGGGTTTGAGGTCGGGTCATAAAAGTTCCTCCACACCAAGTTCATCATATCACGTAGTTATGAACCCGTCATGCTAGAACAAGAAAGAGCCTTCCCCAAACTGTTCCTATGAACTGTTCCTATAGATTGAGACACCAGAACTTGATAAGTAGGAACAGCGTTCAAATGGAGTCTGTTGAATTCCAGTCCATCACAGTATATGGAACAGTGGTTTCCTGCCAAGGTCAGAGGCTGAGAGGAAGCCAAAAGCCACCAATCGTTTCTTCCATCTATTAATGGTCTGAGCATTCGCAGTCGAACCGCTCACTGGATGTTAGCGCCGGTGCCTCTGTAACACGACTATAGAGGAGTCGGGGAGGAAATGGGGCGGCCGTGTCATGTGACTCTTTATTTTGCTGCCCGAACGCTTTCCGGAAAGTTTATTTGCCTTTGTGGCGAGGTACAATGTTTACGGAGTGGAAACGTGGATTATTTATCCAGGCTAATTTGAAGCAGCGCTCCTCTCTCTTCCCCCCTCGCCGTCACTCTCCCTCTCTCCTCTTTCTTTTCGGATGATCCGGACCGGTAGGCGGACGAGCGGAGTCGGATGAAAGATTAAATAAATAAATCAAGCGCTTTGGCTAACATTCCCCTCCGATTGACCCGACCCGCTGACCTCGCAGACACTCACAAAGAGGGCATGACCCGAGCTAGCGATCGCTCTCGTCAGAGCCGCGCCGAGCTAAACCGATCCTGATCTCAAACTGACGTGTAGCAGAACACTGCACTCACCTGCATCCCATAATGCCCTTCACCAGTCTATACCACCTGTATCATCCTGATCAAATCTTCTGGGTTGATGTTTCCCACTTTTTTAGCACTGTTAGGGACAGTGGTAGCCTAGTAGGTAGAGCTTTGGGCTGGCAACTGGAAGGTTGAGAGTTTGAATCCCTGCTCTGCCATGCAGCCACTGTTGGGCCCCTGAGTAAGGCCCTCGACCCTCTCTGCTCCAGGGGCACCGCACAATGGCTGACCCTGCGCTCTGACCTCAGCTTCCAAATAAGTACTGTGCTCATCTTCATTTAGTTCAACACCTACGGGGGATTTGTGACCACACGTGGAACGTTACATTCCACCACTATCGTAAAAACATCCAGTGAGGGGGAATTGTTTGAGGGAATGGAGTTCCAGGGACGTATAGAATAAAGGAAGGTGCACTGAAAGATCGACATGAGTCTAGTGCCACTCTGGAACACTGAGCACAAGGTAGAACTATACACAGGACAAGCACAGGTCAAAAACAGCCAACGTACCTTCCGCATTTGTCTGGAATCCATGGATGGATGGATAGATGATGGATAGATGATAGATAGATAGATGGATGGATGGACGGACGGACGGACGGACGGATTAGATAGATAGATGATGGATGGATGGATGGATGGATGGATAGATAAATGGTAGATGGATGGATGGATGATGGATAGATGATAGATGGATGGATGGATGGATGGATGGATGGTAGATGGATGGATGGATAGATGATAGATAGTTAGATGGATGGATGGTAGATGGATGATGGATAGATGATAGATAGTTAGATGGATGGATGGATGGATGGATGGATTAGATAGATAGATGGATAGATGATAGATGGATGGATAGATGATAGATGGATGATAGATGGATGGATGGATGGATGATGGATGGATGGACGGATTAGATAGATAGATGGATAGATGATGGATGGATGGATGGATGGATGGACGGATTAGATAGATGGATGGATAGATGATAGATGGATGGATGGATGGATGGATGATGGATGGACGGATTAGATAGATGGATAGATGGATAGATGATAGATGGACGGATGGATGGATGGATGAATGGATAGATGATGGATGGATGGATGGATGGATGGATAGATAGATGGATAGATGATAGATGGATGGATGGATGGACGGATGGATGGATGGATGGATGGATGGATGGATGGATAGATAGATGGATAGATGATGGATGGATGGATGGATGGATGGATGGATAGATAGATGGATAGATGATAGATGGATGGATGGATGGACGGATGGATGGATGGATGGATGGATAGATGATAGATGGATGGATGGATGGATGGATGGATAGATAGATGGATAGATGATGGATGGATGGATGGATAGATGATAGATGGATGGATGGATAGATGATAGATGGATGGACGGATGGATGGATGGATGGATGGACGGATTAGGTAGATGGATGGATGGATGGATGGATAGATGGATGGATGGACGGATTAGGTAGATGGATGGATGGATGGATGGACGGATTAGGTAGATGGATGGATGGATGGATGGATGGATGGAACACAGGTAGATAGATAGATTGATTGATGGATTGATTATCGGGAGAGAAAGGGGAGAAAATCTTAAAAAATTAATAATAATAATAATTAGGAAACAGGGTTGAGTTTCACCGTCAGTGGTCCAAAGAAGGACGAACCACAAACCACCGGCAGGTTGTTGGGCCACCAAGACTCATTAATGCCAGAAGACATGAAGGCTGTGGCATCTTGTACTGTGGCATCGTTTATCGTGCATTGCTTACCCTGGCAAGAGAAGGAACCAGGATGCACCATAGGACCTGCTGGTAATGTGCTGGTGCCAGATACCACAGGACTCCTTGTCTCGGTGGGCTCGAGCTGTTTGACAGCATATTATGCGAGTGGTCCTAATGTTTTGGCTCATCAGTATACCGTTATGAATGACTTGATACCGTTTTTAATGGATAGTAGATAGATAGATACATTATTAATCCTGAAGGAAATTAAGTGCATGTTATTGCTCAGCCTAAGTGTTTAAAAGAGGATTAAAGTCCTTCATCACCTCTTTACTAAAGACAGTGAGAGGCTCAGATGTTCGGACAGACAGGGGAAGTTCATTTCACCACTCGGGTGATCGTACAGACAACTTTGAATGCCGGTCATCCTCGAGTTCTGGGTGGAGGATCAAGACGAGGAAGACCTGTGGCTCGAAGGTTACGTGGTACAGACCAGGGTTTTATTACAGAACTCTTTTTACTCCAGGGCTGCGTCCCTAATCACATACTTAAACTGTTAGTACTAGATTGGAGGCAGTGTGCGCTGCTCGGCTGGTAAAGCGATACGCTCTTTCAGTACGCACGTGTGCAGTCTTATTAACGTCACGTTTTTATTATTATTGTTATTATTATTATATTTTTTAATTAAAATGTGCCCGTCTAAAGGAAAAAAAAACATTTTAGAAATGCTGCACAGGCCTGAATTATCTGGAATTATCCGTCCATGCCTTCTGACCCCCCTGGAAATGGAAATACTTCTTTAAGAACGACACCATGCTCATAAAAATGATCGTGTCCAAATTAGATTTCAGTATTGATGGAATAAAATAAAAAACAATGTAGTTTTAACTCAGGAAGTTCTAAGAAGTAAAACCAGGAATGTACTGAGAGTGCGAATCATTTATTTCCGCGTTACGTCTCTGTGCTGAGCCGAATCACTGGATGCTTTGTCTGTGTGTACTTGTGCATGGATGTTTGGCGTTAGATGACCGTGTGTGAGGGAGACGGACAGAAATGCGGCGCGTCTGGATGTCCCGCATCCACCGTGACTCCACGTGGAGAGCCGACGTGATCAGATGTGCATGTCAGAACATTTTAGATCAGATGTGGATTAGCTCGCTGTAGTTTTCCACTACAGTGTGGGACTATGAGGACTGTTCCCGTGTGTCCGGGGAGCTGCGCTCCTTTTTACTTTGTATTTTTATGAGAACAGACTTATAGAACGCTCCAAATATACCAAGGAGAGACAGCAAGTACCACACGCGTGGAACCATGTAAGAAATTCTTACACAAGACAACACAGAAACAGTTTTAACCCACCTCACAACCATAGAAATAAAATTAAAATGTAAAATAGCTCAAACAATAAAGACAAGATACAACAAGCGGACAGAAAAATAATACCTATCTTACCATAAAATGACACACGTGTTAAACATGGCATTAAAATCCAATATATATACACCAATCAGCCATAACATTAAAACCACCTCCTTGTTTCTACGCTCACTGTCCATTTTATCAGCTCCACTTACCATATAGAAGCACTTTGTGGTTCTACAATTACTGACTGTAGTCCATCTGTTTCTCTACATACTTTTTTTAACCTGCTTTCACCCTGTTCTTCTATTTAGGTGGTGGATGATTCTCAGCACTGCAGTGACACTGACATGGTGGTGGTGTGTTAGTGTGTGTTGTGCTGGTATGAGTGGATCAGACACAGCAGCGCTGCTGGAGTTTTTAAACACCTCACTGTCACTGCTGGACTGAGAATAATCCATCAACCAAATATATCCAGCCAACAGCGCCCCGTGGGCAGCGTCCTGTGACCACTGATGAAGGTCTAGAAGATGACCGACTCAAACAGCAGCAATAGATGAGCGATCGTCTCTGACTTTACATCTACAAGGTGGACCGACTAGGTAGGAGTGTCTAATAGAGTGGACGGTGAGTGGACACGGTATTTAAAAACTCCAGCAGTGCTGCTGTGTCTGATCCACTCATACCAGCACAACACACACTAACACACCACCACCATGTCAGTGTCACTGCAGTGCTGAGAATGATCCACCACCTAAATAATACCTGCTCTGTGGTGGTCATGTGGTGGTCCTGACCATTGAAGACCAGCATGAAAGAGGGCTAACAAAGCGTGTAGAGAAACAGATGGACTACAGTTAGTAATTGTAGAACTACAAAGTGCTTCTATATGGTAAGTGGAGCTGATAAAATGGACAGTGAGTGTAGAAACAAGGAGGTGGTTTTAATGTTATGGCTGATAGGTTGTAGTTATAATATCTATCTACACCGAACAGTCATTAATGCATCTGTGGGCCTTCACATCAAAACAGTGGGCAGTTGTAGCTCAGTAGTTAAGGTACTGGACTAATAATTAGAAGGTTGCCGGTTCAAGCCCCACCACCACCAGGTTGCCATTAACCCTTATTGCTTAGATTGTATAGTGTACAGTAATGATAAAAACAAGACATCTATGAATTTACACCTGATGTGCTTAAAAGTAAAATAACTGGAGTTATAAAATACATCTAAATAAAGGATATTTGGATTTTTAGGACTTTTTTGCACACAAACGAGACCCAGAATGAAAAGATCTAGGAACCTTTTGCTGTAGAGGATGTTTTAGGGCGTGTTTAGGATTTCTTTCTTTGCCGTTTGTATGTTTGTAGTATTTTGGTGTTTGAATGTCACGCCATGATGTGTTTACTAAGTAAACGCTAACTGAAACGGGTGACCTGCATAAATGTAATATTTTTATACCGTCTCATACACACACTGATGTATATGTACACACACACACACACACACACACACACACACACACACACACATCTAATAACAGTTTTTATTATAGTGGTGCCCCTAAAGATCAGTAAATAACCTTTTGTTAATGTATTTCTCAAGGCATTGGCACCGTAAGGTTCTTCCGGCTTCATTCTGGTCCTGGAAGATGTAAATGGTCATAGAATATTAACATAACAAACTAAACCTTAAATGTAACCTTGTAAATCAATATCATCAATATTATTGTTGCGCTTTAAACTCTCATTGTTGCTTTATTTTCATTATTTATAACTTTTACTTTCTCTATCAGTTGACTGACTATAGATTATAATCTTAACATCAGTATTACTGTTTATAAATAATGCTGCATTATCACCATGATTCCTGAAGCTTTGTGGTTATCTGTAGGCTCTCTGTTGTTCTCCCGGAGCGACCTGTCGTACTCTCTGTCCTCCAGAGATTTGGAGTCTGGAATTTTGTACCATGAGCTGCTCATGACTGCGTACACGATTGGTTTGTTGATAATATTGTGGTCACTCTGTGTTTCTTATTTCTTTGTAGGATGCTGGAAATTTTTATGTTTATGTTCAGATTTGTAAATATGAAGCATTTCGGTTTTATTTGGTTTTATTTTACTTGGTTTAATTATTTATTTAAAAGCAAATAATAAAATGACCTGATTTAAACATGTTTTAATAATAGTACGTAACAGTACGTCTGTTGTAATAACATAAATTATTACTAGGTTTAACTAATTTATTACTAATTATTAAACCACTAACTGATATGGATTTAATGGTGGAAAAATCAGAAATAAGTTTTACACAATAAAATACTGAAGGTAGACGTCCATCCAACATGCTTCCAATATTTAAATTAATGGATTTTATTTATTAAAAAAACTGGTCTTCATTATTTTTTAAGATGGGGTCCCCATGTCAGAGGTGGAAGGAGTTTAGTTTCCTAAATTTATTTAGAAATGATTTAAAATAAAAGGTTCTACACAATAAAATACTGAAGGTAGAAGTTCATCCAATGAGCTTCCAATATTTGAATATATACATTTTATTTTTTAAGACGGGGGTCCCCATGTCAGAGGTGAAAGGAGTTCCTGGCTTTATTTGTAGATTTTTATTAAAATTATGTTTTTTTACATTTCACATTCAGCCTCTTAATTCATTTTAAATAACTTAATATAAATAAAAGTTTCCTAAATTCATGAATAATTTATAAAAAATTAAAAGTTTTACACAATAAAATCCTGATAGTCGACGTTCATCCAACGTGCTTCTAATATTTGAATATATAGATATAGCGGGAGGTTGTAGCCTAGTGGTTAAGGTACTGGACTAGTAATCAGAAGGTCACTGGTTCAAGCCCCACCACCTTGAGTAAAGCCCTTAACCCTCAATTGCTTAGACTGAATACCGTTCCAGTACCGTAAGTCACTTTGGATAAAAGTGTCTGCTTAAAGTAAAAAATGTAAAATGTAGATTTTATTTATTAAAAATGCTGGATTGTCATAGATCTTTAAGACGGGGGTCCCCATGTCAGAGGTGTGAAAGGAGTTCCTGGCTCTTGTTTTGTGGATTATTATTAAAAATAGTAATTTTTTTTTACAATTCACATTCAGCATCTTAATTAATTTTAAATAACTTAATGTAAATAGAAGCTTCAGAAATGTATTAAGAATTTATAAAAAATAAAAGGTTTTACACAATAAAATACTGACGTTCATCCAACGTGCCTACATTTTGTACCATGAGCTGCTCATGACTGCGTACACGATTGGTTTGTTGATAATATTGCGGTCACTCTGTGTTTCTAGTTTCTTTGTAGGATCCTGGAAATTGGCAAATCAGACAAATTGAACTGAATAATGTGCATAAATCTAGATATTTATGTTCAGATTTGTAAATATGAAGCATTTCGGTTTTATTTGGTTTTATTTTACTTGGTTTAATTATTTATTTAAAAGCAAATAATAAAATGACCTGATTTAAACATGTTTTAATAATAGTACGTAACAGTACGTCTGTTGTAATAACATAAATTATTACTAGGTTTAACTAATTTATTACTAATTCTGACTGACTTTTAACTAATTTATTACTAATTATTAAACCACTAACTGATTTGGCTTTTATGGTGGAAAAATCAGAAATAAAAGGTTTTACACAATAAAATACGGACGGACAGATAGATACTTTATTGATCCCGAAGGAAATTAAAGCCCCTGTAGCATAATACAACAAATACTTAACAGTACAAAACAAAACAAAAGCAAATAATAAAAATAGAACTGAGTATTTCCTGAGTTTCAGTGTAAAGATTGAATAGTAAGCCTGCAAAGTTTAAATTAATGGAATTTATTTATTATAAGTGCTGGGACGTCTTTATTTTGAAGACTGGAAGGAGTTCTTGGCAGCAGCGTTTTCAACCACTTTCACATTCAGCCTCCTAATTCATTTTAAATACCTTGATATAAAAAAAGTCTCCTAAATTCATGAAGAATGTGCAGAGCGCTTTTACTGGCCTCCTCTTTCTCACTGTGCTTGTGTCTGTGTACCGGACAGCGCCGGCGGTAGCCGCGGCTCATCGGCTCGACCGTCAGGCCGGCGTTACCCACCTACAGTCAGAACAAAGTGTTTACAGAGGACCCGCGGCCCGGCTTATCTGTTTACGCCGCGCGCTCTCTCAAAAGCAAACGTTTTCTTTCTCCGCGCGGGTAACGTGGCGCCGATAGGCATCGCGCGCAACTCTAATTGCCTCCGATAGGAGCGCGTTATTAGCATGAAAAGCCGGCAGAAGAGCAGAGTGAAAACAAACTTCTGCGATTTTCAAAGCCAGCGGAGATATCGTCCGGCCGCCGTGCGCCGTTACGACCTGGAAACGATTGGAGAAAAATCCTCCCCCGTGTTTTGGTTTCGTACCCTTGATTGGAGCGCTTAATGCTTTTCTTTCGCCGATGCCAGCGCGGAGACGTGTACGGCGTCTGGCTCACACGAGCGTGTGGAGAGGTTTTAGCCCTCGTTTCGACCCGGCTAATGGGCGTGTGTGTGTTCCTGTTCGGCCCGCTCCGGGGGCATTCCTCCACCGGTTCACTGGCAAACCTCAAGCGAGGCCCTTTTCTCGACCTCTCTAATTGCTGAAAGACATAATTGCGCACTTTGAAGTAGAAGTCAATTTGCCACGAGTTGGCTCTTAAGTGTTCGACTCGAGCGGCTCTTTTCCCGAGAGCCCAGCGTGATGTAAAGATAACGCCGAGTCAATTTGGACCTGTTTATTTAACAGGGTTAAAAACATCGGCCTCTCGCTTTGCTCTCCTTCCACCGAGCGGCCGTGAATGTTTTCGCGTCTCGCTTAGCAGATCGACACCGCCCCGCCACCGCGGCTTGTTTTGGCTAGCCGCGCGGACGCTACAGGAAAGCAGGTGCGTGTAGGTGCGTGTAGGTGATGGTAGAAATGTGCGCTCGTCCAGCAGCCGTATGCCGAAGCTGTCTGTGGGTGATGACAGCGTCTGACGTTCACCGACACGACGCCTCCACGCTCTGCCTCTCGATGCAGCCAAAATGATTCATCAGGCCGCAACGTACGCGCCGGCACCGAAGACCCGGGCGTGCGAGGTGTGTGTGTGTGCGTACGTGCCCCACAACATCCGTCCGTGTTTATTGTTTACTGTTCTCCCAGTGGCGCCAGGCCTCGGAAAAACAGAAGCCTTAAAAACACTTTGTTTTGGGGGCAGGCCGACTTCTGCGGTCCTCTAATCGCAAAGCGCGATCAGGGCCCCTGATCTACGGATAGAGACAGAGAAAGAGAGGGAAAAAAGAGAAGAGAAGGCTAGCGTTACTTCGGTGTAGTTCTGATGTTTGGCTTTGAGAACATGAGGGTGCCCCAGCCAGTCTGTCTCCTCAGGAGCCTGAAAGAAAGAGCCGTGATCAAAGCAGATAGAACCGTCGCCGTGTGAAAATCTCTCTTTTTTGTCTTTTAGCCTCCTGATCTCACGTCCATCTCTGGGGAAACTCTAATCTTGTGTCCGTGTGACACGTTTCACGTATTTTTTATTGTTTTAATGACAATACCAGCATATTGCGTAACACTTGTAAGTAGGGCCGTACTAAACTCACGGGAAAAAGTGCTTAATTTTACAGACCTTGTTTTTTCTAATAAGAAAAGTGTCACATTTGACATTAGTCATTAAATTACACTCATAAATTAAATGATAGAATACATGGAAGCTACAATACACAGCACAGCTCTACCTTAATGGTTGAACGTTGAGTAACAGCCATGTTTGGGTCAGATAAAATGCTCTCAAGCTTTGGTTTCCTGACCGTAGCTCATAGCCGAGTTTTGGATCATACGGTTGGGTCAAGCCTGGACTGGATTTTCATGGGTTCTGCTTAGATTTAGCTCAGATGGAATACCCTTGAACGACAGATGGATCGAGCTTGGGTGGGGTTTCCTTGGGCTATGGTTAGGTTAAGCTTAGAGAAAATATCTTTGAGCCATGATTTGGTGGCTCAGTGAACGTAAACCTGGAACATCCAGCAACAATCTCAAAGACAGAAATACTCGTCCGTGTTTTGACCCCCTCCTTCTTTCTGCGTCCACAGAATCTGTTGTTAGTTTTTCAAACTCAGTGACCCGAGTCGTGTTTAAAACTGCTTTACTTTTTAATATCTTGGCCATTTTGACTAACCGATTGCTAACTGAATTGCCGTAGGATTGCTAGCGTAAGAGACTTTTCTGTGCTGTCGTGTGCTGACTATGTTTGATGGGTGTTTACTAGGGATGTAACGATGCACCACAAGACAGTTAAAAATCGATTCACATGTGTAACGATTCACATGAGTTTACATGAATAATGAATCGATATTCACTTTAAACAGCAGAGGGCGCTGGTGCTATTCACCTCGCCTGGTTGACGTCACTACAGGGTTGCCAGGTTCTGAATTTTCCAGCCAAAATTTATTGATGTGAAGATACTTTCTTCATTTGTATTATTCATTTATTTATTTAATGTGGGATTTCAGTTTGTTTTTTTTACACACAAAGGTAAATGTGCAGCTTTGTTTTTGCATAGTTTGTACCAACCTCAGAAAAAAAGGACATTCATTATTTAGATAAATAAAAGATAAGCACAAATACAGTATTTTATTTTATTTTAAAGAGGAATGATAAAAGGAAACTTTGTCATAATTTGTCTTCAATTTCATTTTGTTTAAAAAAAAAAAAAAATGGGAAAAAATCGTATCATGATCTCAGTATCGTTAATCACATCACATCGTGGGTAGAGTGTATCGTTACATCCCTAGTGTTTATGTATTAAGTGCATTTTGTCCCTTTGTGGATTCCATAATCGATGTAAAAGTGTCGCTTCTCTATACACGTGATCGTCTCTGTGCTGCACCTCAAAAGAACAGGCCAGTAAAGTTTTCTGCTCCAGATAGTTAGTCTATGTAGAGTTTATTTCTTTCTTTATAAACTCAGCAAACTCTAAAGACGCTCGGTTACACTAGGACGCCTCATAACCAGGAAACTTGAGGCACTTGAACGCTGCACAAATGATAAATGTTAAATAGGTTGGGCCTTACTTATAAATTACAGCTGCAACTTAGATCAATCTGTTGTCAAAAAAATAATCCTGTCAGAAATCTTTTGGATTATTGATTTGTTGGTTCATTTGTACTCCTGAACGATACCACTGTCCATATTTTATATGCTCTTAGGTGTATTACATGTGGAACACGGGACATTCTCAATAAAACATGCAAAAGTCAAACTATATGATAAATATGAACTTATTGTTCTTGTTTATGATAAAGTTTGGTTTTAGCTCATGGCTGAGTTTTAGATCATACGGTTGGGTCAAGCCTGGACTGTATTTCCTTGGGTGTTGCTTAGATCTTAGAAGCTCAGATGGAATAGCCTTCAGCGACAGTTGGACGAGCTTGGGTGGGATTTCCTTGGGCTCTGGTTAGGTTAAGCTTAGAGAAAATACCTCACAGCAAGAAGGTCCTGGGTTCGATCCCTAGGTGGGGAGGTCCGGGTCCTTTCTGTGTGGAGTTTGCATGTTCTCCCCGTGTCTGTGTGGGTTTCCTGCTGGAGTTTTAAAACACCTCACTGTCACTGCTGGACTGAGAATAGTCCACCAACCACCAACAAAAAAAATATCCAGACAACAGCACCCCGTGGGCAGCGTCCTGTGACCGACTCAAACAGCAGCAATAGATGAGCGACTGTCTCTGACTTTACATCTACAAGGTGGACCGACTAGGTAGGAGTGTCTAATAGAGTGGACAGTGAGTGGACACGGTATTTAAAAACTCCATCAGCGCTGCTGTGTCTAATCCACTCATACCAGCACAACACACACTAACACACCACCACCATGTCAGTGTCACTGCAGTGCTGAGAATGATCCACCACCTAAATAATACCTGCTCTGTGGGGGTCCTGAACAATGAAGAACAGAGTGAAAGCAGGTTAAAAAAAGCATGTAGAGAAACAGATGGACTACAGTCAGTAATTGTAGAACTACAAAGTGCTTCTATGTGGTAAGTGGAGCTGATAAAATGGACAGTGAGTGTAGAAACAAGGAGGTGGTTTTAATGTTATGGCTGATCAGTGTATAGATCGTGGTCGGGGGTCTGACCTCAGGTCACAGTCAGGTTGTGTTCGCGCCCGATCGTTTTCCTTCGTGTAGATCTGTGAGTTTGGCCGAGGGTTCAAAAGAAGAGCAATCGTGTGGCGCGTGGGCAGCGGCGTGACGCTACAAAACCCTCGTGTGCTTATCGGTAAACTGTGGAAGGAAACTTTCTGTTTCCCACCTGCTTCTGCTTATTTATTTTTTCGAAGCAATACAAGTCATTTATCATCCCAGTGTTTTTAGCACAACTAGCTTGAAAGAGCGAGCGCTGATGGGCCGCCATTGTTTACTGCCCTCATCCCACACCGCCCTGTGTGTGTGTGGATCATGAGGAAGATCACAAGAAAGAAACATCATAAAGAAGAGCCACCATCTGTACCCCAACCTAACCCGAAAACAGTTCTTTTCTTTCCTGTTACCCACACACACACACACACACACACACACACACACACGCTGCGGTGTTTGATGGTACACTAGGGTGATTAGGAGAATCAGCAGGCTGTACTGGAAGGCCTTGCCGGGAGAGAGAGAGAGAACGAATCAGCCCTTATCTCAAGCAATTAATCAGGCAGACTCATATTGCGGGACAATTATTCAAAGCTCTTTCTTGAATAAGTTACAGGCGGAAGCCTCCGGAAGCCTTCCCCCCCCCTTCAGTCTCTCATGGACGTGAAGGTCACGAGAGCCAGAGAACGGAGGAGCTGCTGTGCCGCCTGAGAACTTGTTGCACTTGCGAGGTCAAAGTCACTCCAAAGTCGTGTTCAGGCTCCTCGTCTGCGATTTCTTTATCGTTTAGCGTACAGATATATTTCCAGTTACGAAGAATGCTCTCTTAATAACGCCAAGACCGTACCTGCTACCCACGATGCGATACGATTCGTGATAATGGGTTCACGATACGATACGATTTTTCCCCGATATTTTTTTAAAGAAAATGAAATTGAAGACAAATTATGACAAAGTTTCCTTTTATTATTTCTCTTAATAATAAAATACAATACCGTATTTGTGCTTATCTTTTATTTATCTAAATAATGAATGCGCTTTTGTTTCTGAGGTAGGTACAAACTGTGCAAACCAATGCTGCACATTTCCCTCTTTGTGTAAAAAAAAAAAAACTGAAATTAAATATTAAAACAAATCCCACATTATATATATACAGTAGAGCCTTGACTTACAAATTTAATTGGTGCCGAAGGGCCGTTCTTAAGTCAAAATGTTTGTTAGTTAAACCTATTTTTCCCATAAGAAATAATGTAAACAGAATTAATCCGTGCCAGACCGCTACTGTTTATTTATTTATTAGGATCATGTTTTACACTTTGGTTACATTCATGACAGGAACGGTAGTTACTCATTACACAAGATTCACCAGTTCACAAGTTTAATATCGAACACAGTCATGGACAATTTAGTATCTCCAGTTCACCTCACTTGCACGTCTTTGGACTGTGGGAGGAAACCGGAGCTCCCGAAGGAAACCCACACAGACACGGGAAGAACATGCAAACTCCACACAGAAAGGACCCGGCTCGCTCAACCTGGGAATCGAACCCAGGACCTTCTTGCTGTGAGGCCACATTAAGTGACCCTTGTTATATCTCAGTACCAGTAATACACTTACCCCTCTTCACCAGAGGCTCGAGCGTACTGAAGCGAGCCGTATGGTTGGGTAAGAAACCGTGCAGACCGTTGACTGGTCAGACAGAATCAGCGCTGGGTTGAGACGATACAGACGCCGTATTTAACATCTAAACCGCAATCAATTTTTATCAAACCCGTGAAGTTAAAACATGAAGACAGGAAAGAAAGAAAATGAAACACCATGATGAGAAAACCGTCCTGCTGTCGGTACTATTTGCTCTCAGTGTGTGGTGGAGGATGCAGCCTCACCTGTAGACACTCGTCCTACTTTCACTGGCGCCCAACAAAGCATTATATAAGGTACAGACGGTTCTGGTTTCTGATGTGTACTGTGTTGTACTGTAAGGTACCGTGCACTGGAAATATAGCTTTACTTTCAGTAGTTTTCTGAATTTCCAGAGGAACATTGAAAGCATTTCTGTTTTTCCCCACAATTCAGTTTTTTTAGAACATTGTGGACAAAACTATTGTTTAGACTGAAGGTTTTTATTTATTTATTATGATTTTAACGTCATGTTTTACACTTTGGTTACATTCATGACAGGAACGGTAGTTACTCATTACACAAGATTCATCAGTTCAAGAGTTTAATCACAAACACAGTCATGGACAATTTAGTATCTCCAATTCACCTCACTTGCACGTCTTTGTGCTGTGGGAGGAAACCGGAGCTCCAGGAGGAAACCCACATAGACACAGGGAGAACATGCAAACTCCACATAGAAAGGACCTGGACCACCCCACCTGGGGATCGAACCCAGGACCTTCATGCTGGGAGGTGACGGTGCTACCCACTGAGCCACCCTTCACAGCTAGAAAAGCTGTGTATCTTGAAGTGCATCTTGGAAAATTTGAGCCTAGTTTAAGTTTTGGCAACCAAGCTTGTCCAAGCACAAAAAGTTGTCCAGCAAACAATCTTCAAAAAGCGACGATTTTAAAATAATATAAAGAAATGAATAATAATGAGTTCATCCAAAGAGAAAAGAAAAAGGTGGCGTGAGGTAATAAAATGATCTCAGTACATCTCTCCTCAATAGTATTGATAATGATGAGAGTGATTTTGTCCATCTTGCTCATTCCAGACCTGCAAATCCCCACAAATACGACGGATTAAGTAAAGAATCTAATCAGCTATTATATCCAACCTGAACACCACACTCACACCAATCCCAATCCCAAAACCATCTGCATCGGCCTGCATGCTGCAATTACCTGAAACTGTAATTACCTGAACGAGCAACATGAGATTACAAAATCAATGAGTGTAAATTTAACTCTTATCATACCAGCGCGCTAAATTAAATATGTCCATATTCCCCGATACGCAGAGCTTTAATGTTAAAGCTGATTAGTTTATTAGGCTGGACGGCTAAAAGGTCATCAGTGATTCCTGACGACTGGAATGAACAGATCAGTGTAGTGTCAGATATCTGCAAAAATATACCCAGCATTAGAGGCAAAAGCAAAGCAAGCAACGACTACGATGAGTCTGTGAGAGAGACGCAGATTTAAAGCACACAGGAGTGAAGGAAATCTAGGTGGGTAGCACTGTCGCCTCACAGCAAGAAGGTCCTGGGTTCGGTCCCCAGGTGGGGCGGTCTGGGTCCTTTCTGTGTGGAGTTTGCATGTTCTCCCCGTGTCTGTGTGGGTTTCCTCCCACAGTCCAAAGACGTGAAGTGAGGTGAACTGGAGACTCTAAATTGTCCATGACTGTGTTTGATATAAACTTGTGAACTGATGAATCTTGTGTATTGAGTAACTACCGTTCCTGTCATGAATGTAACCAAAAGTGTAAAACATGACGTTACAATCTTAATAAATAAATAAATATTTTTAGCTGTGAAGGTGCTGCCAACTCCATATAAATCTCCATGGTTTGGAATAAAATGTCCAGTGTCCACATACTTTTTGACTATTATGTGGAACACTGCAATTATTGCAGTGTACTGGGGGACAGTGATCTGGTGGAAATTAGAAGGTCAAATAATGTATGACGGCCAGAGTTTACATGATCTGGTGCACCCTCTGGTACACTATATAGACAAAAGTATTGGGACACCCCTTCTAGTCTGTGGATTCACGTGTTGTAGCCATGACAATTGCTAACAGGTGTAATTAATCAGTATATAAAGAAAATGAACTGTTCCAGAATGAGCAAGCTCTATAAATACATGAAGAAAAGCTCAGTTTGAAGAAACTTCAGTGTCCTGCACAGAGCCCTGACCTCAACCCCACTCAACAGTTCTGGAATGAACCGGAACATCTACTGAGGCTTTCTTAACCAGCGTCAGTACCCAGCCAAACAAATGCTTCCCCCTTTTTGGCTGAGTGGACACACTTAAGTCTTGTGAGAAGCCTTCTAAGAAGAGCGGCTGCTACCATTTGTCTTTATAATGGGATGTCCAACAAGCTCATGGTCAGGTGTCCAAATACTTTTGGCCATATGATGTACGTACTGCAAAATTTTAGAGTTGATGGAGTTTGAATGCTTCTTGCTGTGAGGCGACAGTGCCACCCACATTTAGTGACCCTTGTTATATCTCAGTACTAGTAATTCATTTACCCCTCTTCATGGTATTGTTGGGTGAGAAACGGTGCAGACCGCTGACTGGTCAGACAGAATCTGCACTGGACTGAGACGATACAAACGCCGTATTTTACAGGTTTTAATGTCAAACACATTCATGGACAATTTAGTATCTCCAGTTCACCTCACTTGCTGCACGTCTTTGTACTGTGGGAGGAAACCGGAGCTCCCGGAGGAAAATGCAAACTCTACACAGGAAGGACCCAGACCACTCCACCTGGGGATCGAACCCAGGACCTTCAAGCTGGGAGGCGACAGTGCTACCCATTGAGCCACCCTTGAAAAGCCTCCGCCATTCTGGAAAGGCTTTCCTCGAGGGTTTGAAGTGCGTCTTGGGGGAAATTGAGCCCAGTTTTAGTTTTGGCAACCAAGCTTGTCCAACCACAAAAAGTTTTCCAGCAAACAATCTTCAAAAGCAACGATTTTAAAATAATATAAAGAAATTAATGAGTTCATCCAAAGAGACAAGAAGGCGGCGGTGTGAGGTAATAAAATGGTTGTTGCTCTCCTTGTTTGCTGAATGCTCCAATACTAACGCAGCCAACCATTCATGTCTGTCATGAGATCTTCCCGAGAAGTCTTTCTCTTATAGAAGGTGAAGGCAGAAGGTGGATTGGCTTCTTCTTAGTCATTTAAAAATGAACAGATTTAAATTTTTTTGCTCAAACATGCAGGAAGATCCAAGAAACACTCACACAGAACCCAGACTGGAGTCTCAGTTGCGAGTAATCGAGTCTTATCTTTTCTCATTCAGCTCCGTCAGGTTTGTTATTCGTTTCCTCATTGATCGGAGCCCCAGTAAACGACCTGATGTTAATTACAGCTCCTCCTAATCCAGGATCTACATGTGAAGCATAGCAGTGAAGGTGCATCTTAACGACAGCCCGGTTTCCCATCCAGCGTGACCCACAATTTTTAGTCGTCCCGTGTATTCGGAGAGACGCCGACTGGGCTAAGATGACACGTTCCCAGTGTGTTCTCACTCTCCCGTTTTTTTCCCCCGTCCCCTCCGCCCCGTTTCCTTCTCTTATCTCTTCATTTTAATTACTTCCCAACATTCGTCTGAGCTTGTTTTCATTTCTCTCTGCCATTTTTGGCTCTGCGGCTCCAGCTATCGCGTCCCGTCTGTAAATGACACAATCAATTACCACTCCTGCTCGGGCTCATGTTTGTTTGCATTTCTTCTGCAGTAGCGGAGAAGTCGGATTCATTTCTGGGATTGGAACAAAAATTGGACTTTGTTAGAAATAAAAGCCGCCCAGCGTCTCATGCTGTGATTATTGATTATTGATTTGAGCTGAATACTTAAAACGACTTACAGTACTGTAGGACTGCCACTAACGACTAGTTTTCTATCGATTAATCTATAGACTATTTTATCGATTAGTCGATTCATCTAAACGATTAATTTTCCTCCAAAAAATTTAA
The DNA here is from genome assembly GCF_030014385.1 of Trichomycterus rosablanca. Lineage (NCBI taxonomy): Eukaryota > Metazoa > Chordata > Actinopteri > Siluriformes > Trichomycteridae > Trichomycterus > Trichomycterus rosablanca. The sequence continues at coordinate 82,597,072 of NC_085988.1, forward strand.
TTCAGAATCTAATTTAAGCTTCTTATATTTTAACAGCAAACTGTGCGGCATAATAATACAGCACAAAACTAAATGTAAACAGGGTTTATGTCCATATATTATCACATTCTCAAGTGATCCATATTTAAAAAAGTGCAGCACGTGTTTATGGCGTTCTGTACTCAAAGCAAAGTGCTTCAACGTATAGCAGAAATAAAACAGTTAGATGTGAACACGTCTCATTAAGTCCAGCGTACAGTAACGACAGAATGAGCCCAGATTCTAATCTACACCTTCACTCAACACTTACTTCAAACTCTAAGCCATGTAAACAAAGTGGTGTTTAACATGAGAAGATTTTTGCGCTTTGAGCGCCGCTGCAAAAATCACGAGCCCAACACAGCGAAGTGCGCGGCGGTCTAACTGAACTCGCTAAAAAATACGGTATTCCAAGATCTCCGCGATTAAGAAGCTTAATGAAACGATATAGACGTGCAGCATGGCACTTGTGCTGCTGTGGTACCATCGATGCTTTGCACAGTGTACAAGACCACCTTTTTGTTTTGTACCAGTTTTGAGTATCACATAACTTTTGATGATTTGGGTCTTTGAAAGCTCTACAATCGGCCTCTGACTGGTGCAGACGGCATTTTTTAAGACTGCGCTTAATGCCGCCAACCAGTGACGGGACCAAATACGACCGAGGTCGTGCACGCGCCATGTAGTGCTGAGGGAATCATGTGAACGCTTATATGAACGGAAACGTTGTAGAAATAAAACAGGATGGTTTATAAACAAAGTTTTAAAAACGATGCATGGACTTACAATATTGACATTGACACATTTTTATCGTCGACCAATCGCGGCAGCCCTACAGTACTGTGACAGTATACAGTCTGAGCAATTGAGGGTTAAGGGCCTTGCTCAAGGGCCCAACAGCAGCAACCTGGAAGTGGTGAGGCTTGAACCAGCGACCCTCTGATTACCAGTCCAGTACCTTAACTACTAGGCTATAACTGCCTGCAATCCTCCCACAATCCTTTATGGTACCATATGATGATGATTCCTATATAAAAGCGTCTCGGTGATAAAGCCGAACACTGATAATTGATCAAGATGGACTCGAACGATGACCGCTGACTCATGAGAACGCCACAGGCCATAATGCTAGACCCGTACATTGAGGAGGTCTGTTGCTATTCAGTGTTAATGATCAGATCAGCATGCTGGACATTTTTAACCCCGTGACGGTGGTCTTTTCCATAATTTAGGAGGGGGGGGGGGGGGGGGGCTCCAAGTCTGGATAAAAATAGGAGGATTGCATCAGGACGGGCATCCGGTGTATAAACTGTGCCAAGTCTGGTATCCGCTGGGGCAAACCCTAAATACAGGAGCAGGCAAAAGAGGGAAAAATCTCTCACACACACACACACACACATTCAGCTCTACAATACATGGACAAAAGTATTGGGACACCCTTCTAATTATTGAATTAATATTTTTCAGGCACAGCGATTGTTAACAGGTTTCATAAATCAATGATATAAAGGAAATTCTGTGCTTCCAACTTTTCAGCAACAGTTTAGGGAAGGCCCTTTCCTGTTCCGGTTTAAAGTCCTGACCTCAGCCCCACTCAACAGCTCTGGAATGAACCGGAACATCAGCTGAATGCTCTGTTGACTGAATGGGCACAAATTCCCACAGACATTCCTTAAAGTGTTGTGAGAAGCCTTCTCAGAGGAGTGGCGGCTGTTCTAGTTGAAAAGATCACACAGAAGTCACTCTGTTTTAATATTATTTGTTTTTTAAATACTTTTGGCCATATAGCGGATGCTACGGCCTTGGATGATGTGAAAAGCACCTGTGTAGAAAGATCACTAAGTTTTCGGACAGACCCTCAGTCACCACTTTCTGGTCCTTCGCCTTCACGTTTCTTATTTACGTCCGATCTGATTTTAAACGTACCGACTCTTTCTTCCGTTCTTCCTTCTCTCCTGTTAGTACCGCAGCTCTGAGTCATTAAGGTCCTTCACTTCTCTTTAGTGGAGAGATACTCAGCCGTGCAGGAAAGAAGCAGGATAGAGCCATAAAATGCAAATGCTGCGTGCTCTCTCTCTCCTTCCCTGCTTTCCTTTCTTAAAAAAAAAAGAAAGACAAAAAAAAACAAATTAAATGTCAGCATCGTAAAATATTGTCAGTTTCATTTGCACTAAGGAAGCGATGACAAATCCATATTCTTCCTTTAAATAAAAATTCTTATTACGCGGCGGTGGCGTCGGCGGGTAATCAGGGCAGCACAAAGCCCGCTGTGATTAACGATCGCAATTTATTGTGCGGCGAGGCTCCTCGGCGAGAGCGCGGGAGGAGCAGAGACATCATCTTTATCATAATTCATATCGTAAATAACCAGGCTCGGCCAATCACGGTGCGGCCGGCGTGTCGTTCTCAAATAACCTTTGATAACTATTACCATAGCGGAAGAAAAGCCCAAAGTCACAATGTTATCTGCTCCTCATTCAGCTCCTATAGAATACAACAGTATTACCATATAGATTACACTATTTATAATAGAGGGTGTCAGAGAGAAACCACCGGCCTCCTCCGCCGTGCTCCTGACACCCACCTTTAACCGACGGCGCAGGAGTCGGCACGTGTGTGTGTGTGTGTGTGTGTGTGTGTGTGTGTGTGTGTGTGTGTGTGTGTGTGTGTGTGTGTGTACAGGTGCACAAACATTTTACTAGAGTGGAATTTAGCTTCTGAATTCTCCTGCACCACGTCTGTCTGTCTGTCCTGTTGGTCTGTTTGTCTTGACCTGTCTGTCTTGTCATGTTGATCTCTCTGTCCTGCCTGTCTGTCCTGTCTTGTCCTGTTGGTCTGTCTGACTGTCCTGTCTGTCCTGTCTTCCTGTCTGTCCTGTCTTGTCATGTTGGTCTCTCTGTCCTGTCTGTCTTCCTGTCTGTCCTTTCTTCTGTTCTGTCCTGTCTTCCTGTCTGTCCTGTTGGTCTGTCTGTCTGCCCTGTCCTGTTGGCCTATCTTGTCTTGTTGGTCTGTCTGTCCTGTCTGTCTTGTCCTGTTGGTCTGTCCTGTCCTGTTGGTGTGTCTGTCTTGTCTTGTCTGTCTTGTCCTGTTGGTGTGTCTGTCCTCTCTGTCCTTTCTTCCGTTCTGTCCTGTCTTCCTGTTGGTCTGTCTGTCCTGTCTGTCTTGTCCTGTCGGTCTCTCTGTCCTGTCTGTCCTTTCTTCTGTTCTGTCCTGTCTGTCCTGTTGGTCTGTCTGTCTGCCCTGTCCTGTTGGCCTATCTTGCCTTGTTGGTCTGTCTGTCCGGTCCTGTTGGTGTGTCTGTCCTGTCTGTCCTTTCTTCCGTACTGTCCTGTCTTCCTGTTGGTCTGTCTGACTTGTCCTGTCTGTCTTGTCCTGTTGGTCTCTCTGTCCTGTCTGTCCTTTCTTCTGTTCTGTCCTGTCTGTCCTGTTGGTCTGTCTGTCTGCCCTGTCCTGTTGGCCTTTCTTGTCTTGTTGGTCTGTCTTGTCCTGTCTGTCTTGTCCTGTTGGTCTGTTTGTCCTGTCTGTCTGTCCTGTTGGTCTCTCTGTCCTGTCTTCCTGTTTGTCACGATGCTCATGAGATTGAACTTTCACCTGATTGAACTTTGACCCAGGTTGCCGCTGACTCTTTCAAAGTTCCTCAAACGAGACGAACTGTTTGCCACCGGTGGACTGGGCGCCATCTAGCGGGCATAATTGGCAGTGCTTGGAGCAGTTTCTGCTAGGGCGGGATGACAAGACTATGGGAGTTTGTGCGAATCTATGGCTGCGTCCCAATCCACATAATACTGTATTAAATACATTTGTATATATTATTTAGCATCTTGCATTCGGGTTGAGTGATCTGGCCAGTAGTGATGGTGTGTTAGTAAGCAGAGTTTATTTTCCCAGCAGTGCTGTGGTGAAACAACACAGCGGTGTATAAAAATGTCAAGACGTCTAAATACTTTGTTTGTTTCGTATTATTTGAAAGGTCTCATGACCAACCGGGAGCTGTTAGAATGCAATAAATGCCCGACTGTCAAACATGCTGCTGTTTATTTATTTATTTTATTTCTTTACTTAATAATTGTCTCCTTTATTTCTGTCTCAGATGAAGAGGAGGAGGAGCAGGTCCCCGCGGACATGGGCACGTCGGCCGAGGCCATGCAGGTTTCGGTAGACGAGGAAGAGCAAGGTGAGGACGAAGAAAACGACGAGAACTGGCTCGGCCAGCGCAGCTCAGACAGCCCGAGGCCAGAAGGACTTCTACCCGCTGCCAAGCGGCCACGTCTGAGCATCAAAGCTGGCGCCAGCCCAGAGTGGAGCTTTGAGCCTCGCGAGCCTCTCAGTTCGCTCAACGCCCAGCACATGGCGCGCTCCCCGTCCCCGACTCTGCCTCTCGACATGGTTCGTCCCACCGCAGGGCCTCCGACACCCGGGCACAAACCCAAAGTGTCGTCCCTGTCCCCTGCCCGTCAGAAGAATAAATCGCCCAAGAGAGGGATCGGCACTCCGTCTGCCATACCAGCTCGCTCTTTTACCATGACCCCGCCGAAAAGTGGACAGAAGGCGGGAAAGAGGTCGCCCGGGCGACCCAAAAGCCCTCGAAGCCCACGCCCAGGGCCCGCCAATTTGATGCGCGGCTTGACCGGATCGTACTCCGAGGACGTCTCCAACGACGGCGAGCTCAAGGACGAAGCCATCGAGGACTCCATCGCGGCCGTGATAGCGAGGGCGTGCTCGGGCGGGGCGGGTGTTGATGACCCATTCGCGTACGATTCGGACTCCGACAGCGATGGGTTCCAGAAGGGCCCGCCGAAACACCCGGCCAAACTCACACCGCTCAAACCGCTACACACCCACTCGGTCAAACACACACCCGTACCGCCTCCGGGCCTGCTCGCGTCTGCCCCGAACCGCTGGACCCTGGACGACTCTATAGACGAGGTCATCCGAAAAGCTAATCAGGGCCAGACTGTGCCCTGCCAGGCATCACCAGTGCCCCCGTACATAACCACCCCTTCTAACTCGCCTCCCACGCCCACGCTGCCAACCCTCAACCTGCCGCAGCTCAAAGACCCCGCGGCCTCGTCCCTCCTGAAGAAAAAACTGAAGAAGGACATCAAGACCAAGCTGAAGAAGAAGGGCCGAGAGCGTCTGAAAGAGAAGAGCAAAGACAAAGGGAAGAACAAGGAGAAAAACAAGGAGAAGAAGAACAAGGACAAGGAGCGAGGCTTAGCCGAGGACCTGAAGACGCCCTGGCCGGAGTTATCGCTCGGACTCGAGGCCAGGATAGACGCCGCCGGAGGGAAGAAAGAAAAGGACAAACACAAGGACAAGAAGAAAGATAAAGAAAAGAGCAAAAAAGACAAAGAGAAACGGGACAAGAGCAAGGACCGAACGCTGAAGGAGGAGAGGAAACTGTCGTTCGGGGTCAAAGACGCCATGTCCGCCTCCCTCCCGCTCTTCAGCCCTTCGGCCTTCACGCGGGTTCCCTCCATGCTCCCCCCGCTGCCCCCCATCCTTCCCGAAAAACTCCTCCACGTCAAAGAGACCAAGAGCAAGGAGAAGGAGAAGAAGAAGGACAAGAAGGAGAAGAAAAAGAAGAAGGACAAGGAGAAGGAGCGCGACAAGGAGAAGGACAAGGAGCGGCCCAAGGAGAAAGAACGCGACAAGGAGGAGAAGAAGAAGGAGAAAGACAAGGAGAAGAAGGAGAAGGTCAAGGAGAAGCCCAAAGTGGAGAAGCTGAGTATAATGGTAAGAAGCCAAGCGCTCCTCAGGATGATGCTTAACAGTCAGCGTTCCTGTCACTGTACCCGAGAATCACGGCTGTGCTGATACGTTATCGTTTTGCACCATAATGCAAATTTTCCCTCCCAGTTTAGTCATATCCATATTTGCTGCTGCAGCCCCCCACCCCCAATCGAGGAGGGTCGCAGACTAGAGCTACTAGGTAGAGCCAAGCACTGCCGACCATGTAACTGTAGCACCAGTAGAAAAACCTTTCCTTGAGCATCTCTACATGACCGTGTAGTTGCCTGGCCGGTCGATAGCACAGCTGAGATTACACCTCGGATCTCGGTGTGCATTAGGTGGGCTTGCGCGCTAGACCGCTTTGCTATCATACAGTTATAACTAGAGATGGAACGATCGATCGGCTACGAATCGGTATCGGCCGATTTTTAATCAAACTATGCTATCGGCGATCGGCCGATATTTCCTAAAAGTAGCCGATCCGATCGTGTGATATATAAAGATCACGTTAAGTTAACAGCTCAGTGGATTGATCCAGACTTTGAGCTACGAAGCACCAACCATCACATCACCATTCATCAACCATCGTACAGAAACCATCGTGAAAGCTCTTCATGACCTAAAATAACATAATTAACGTTGTGCATCATACATACGATGTAATTTTGCTGATTGTAATATTTACTTTAAAAAGATAATTCAACCCGGTCACATCTGAGTCGATTCTATCAGCACGTTATATAAACTCCTGGTTCACTTTGGTAAATCGTAAGCGGTTCTTACTTGTGATGTAGATGAGAACAGAAAACGTTACAGAGCCAATCAGAGGCAAAAGTTTATTCATTACCAAATTCGTTAGTTCAGGATCATCTGCTGAACTTTTAGGATCATCAGAAAACTTTTAGCTGCTTATGCCAAGTTCACACTACACGACTTTCCAAGTGGTCAGGTCGCTGTACAGTTCACACTACACGACTGAATCTCCTGCACACGGGAGTCTTTCAGTCGGTGTGTGTTTCAGACTACACGACTGATCGGCGATAGGGGGTTTCACACTACACCATCCATCACCAACTGGAATCGCAGGCGAGCTTCTCTGGTCTCCCTTTTTTTCTTTCGTTCTTTTTTTTTTTTGTGACGAGAAGTTTAATGACACCACGTCCAAAAAAATGAACGTCAACAAGTAGCGAGAGATCAGAGGGTTTGTGCGCTGATGTGCAGCGTAATATCGAGGAGGAAAAATAAATGAATCTGAGTGGATTTGGCAACACGAACAGTATATGGCTTGTTTTGTAGTAAGTTTTGCAATGCAGCGTGGGTATTATGTTTTGCAGAGGACGATCAAATCAGAAATACTGTAAAAAACGTGTGTGTGTCGGTGTATCCTGATATAAACGATATTAATGAAGCCCCTGTCCTCTCCTGCATTTCCCCTCACGCTGTATCCTGCGTTCTCATTGGCTGTTCGACATGTCACTCATTCCCAGTCGCACGTCTGAGATCAGATATCTGGCGTGCCAGAAAACTCGATCCGGTCGCCGAGCGGTCGGCGAGCCGGTCGGGTCGAGTTGTTGGATAGTTCACACTTAGCGACTGAGAGCCGAGTTTTGATCGCCGAGCAAACGCCGAGTTGCTCCCGACCCGGAAAATCAACCGCCGACCGGCCGCCGAGCGAAAATCAGGGCAAAAATCGTGTAGTGTGAACTAGGCATTAGACGGAACGAGTCTGACTCGGTTACAGATCTGTGGTAACAGCAGTTTAATGAAGCTTTTTAATGTAAGAGAGTCACACAAAATGTTCTGTACTAGCTGGTGTTTATTTAAAACCACGACATTTAATTAATAACAGTAAACACGGAGAGATAACTGAGAAGAGAAACTTACGCTTCACATAAAATGAATCGACTCGTGAATCACTTTAAGCGATACAGTGAACAGATCATTTCTCTTAAAGGCTTAAAGGCACAAACACACACACAAACACACACACACACACACACACGCGCTGCTCCGGTTTATCTTCACTGTGAGGCTCTTTTTAAGGTTTTTTAAGACTGAACTGGATAACATTAAACCTGCGTGTGTGTATGGTCAGTTAGAATCGGCTATCGGCCGATATCCCTGAAAGGAGATCAGAATCGGTGCCAAAAACCCCGATCGGTACATCTCTAGTTATAACCAGTTGGCTATCAAAACGTACTCTTGTTCATGCCTATGGGTGTGTTCGAAAACCTAGTGATCTCTCTACATAGACGCATTTTACATCATCCTACATGCGCTTCCCCATAAGGAGGCTGTTCCAAATCCTAGACGCCTTAATATTCTCACTCGTAAGGTATCTTAAAATCTCAATGGTATTTAGACTCAAGGACGAGTGAGCATCCGATGCTGCCTTAGCAGTGAAGGCAATCCCAGCATTCAGTGCGGCACTTTTCTCACAGAAACACCAAAAATATGGCGAACGGTGCAGAGAAACGAACAGAGTTATTTTCAAATGTAAATAAATTATTATTATTATTTTTTTTAATGCATTTTCTCCTAATTTTCCTCACGATTTAGCGACTCAGTTTAGTCTTCCGCTGCTGAGAGATGCCAGATTGCATCCGAGGAGAGCACGTCGCCGTACACGCCTCTTCCGACACGTGCACAGCCCTCCTCCTCTCGCCCCTGCATTCTGCACAGGCGTCTCTTCTGCCCGGCCCCCACCCTGCAGATACGATGGCCGATTAGTATCCGCTGCAGGCACTGCCAATTATGCCCGCCAGATGGCGCCCAGCCGACCGGTGGCCAAACCGAGGAGTTCAGAAACTCGGTGCCGGTGTACAAGCGGAAATATCCCGCTGCGCCACCTGGGCGCCATTATTGATTTTCAACTTGTATAAACTTGCACAAGTATTTGCATATTCGGGCTCGTCAGTGAATGTAACCGTTTTCGGTACAAGGAGGGAGATGTTAGTTGACATGCTAGCGCGTTGTGCCACCCCATCCCATTGATTTGAATGGCATGAGGCTAACTGTGTTAGCTTAGCTACCGAAAACCCGATGGAACCGCTGTCTAAGTAGCGCGTTCGAATAATCCGCCTTATGACTTATTAGAATCCTCTCGACTGAGGCAGCTGCATATGTAATACAGTAATACATCAAGGCAGCTCGCTAGGTTTTCAGACACACCCTATGAATACTTAAACATGAAATATACTCGTATGTGTGTAAAACTAAAGTGATTATTATTTTTTTAAGTATATTAAAATACTAAAAAATAATAGAAGTGCTTAAAAAATGCAATTTTCCTCTTACGGGACAGTGGTAGCCTGGTCGATAGAGCTTTGGGCTGTCGATCGGAAGGCTGTGGATTTAAATCCCGGCTCTGCCATGCAGTTACTGTTGGACCCTTGAGCAAGGCCTTTAATCCTCTGGGCTCCAGGCTGACCTTGAGCTCTGACCATTTATTTGCCCTACTGAAACACAGCCAGTCGTGACTGTGTAGTTGCCTGGCCGGTTGATAGCACAGCTGAGATTACTACTCTGATCTCAGTGGTGGGCTTGTGCGTTAGACCACTGCACTATCATACACAGTTATAACTGATTGACAGGACGAGACTGGCCTCAGGCTTTGCCATCACTCTGAGCTCAGTACTGTTAAAGGAAGTACCTGGTGTTGGGGCACTCGGGTGGTGTAGTGGTTGGATGCACTTATCACACCAAGGTTGACGCTAAGATTGATCAACAGCACAGCTAAAATTCTAACCTGACAGTATTTTAGATTGCTGTGCTTAAGGGACGACCAGATTTAGTTTGTGTCCTGTATCATGTCATGTTGAGGTGTGAAGCTCCAGTACGTTTACAGAGAAGCAGACCCATATCAGTGGCAGCTCAGTCAGAAGGTTGCTGGATCAAGCTACACTGTCAGGTTGCCACTGTTGGACCCTTAACCCTGAATTGCTAGAATTGTAAGCAGTCGTTTATGATTCTTACTGCGACCCCGGCAGCACAAGCACTGCATCGAAACGGAATATACTGGTAATATAAAATAGTAATCTGGTTTCACTGTGGTTTACAAGGTGTAACGTAAAGCCTCCACAAAGGGGGTGTTCGTGTACAAGTTCATTTCGTGTTTATGTGCCTGTTAAAATTAGTTTATTTTTTACAGCATCAGTGACCACTTTTGTCCAAAGCAACATACGCCCAGCCCGACATTAAAAGAAGCACAAGTCAAGTCAGGTTACCTTTATTTCTATAGCACATTTAAAAGACAACGAGTGTCGGCCAAAGTGCTGCGCAATAATATCAAATTAAAATAACCACTCAACTGTGCAAACATTCCACAAGGAAAATAACATGCATACAAACAAATCGAATAAAAACACTAAAACAAAATAAAGATGTGAGCGGTGCCTTAGTGTTGTGTTTTCGCTTCATCTGATCGTAGTTTCATTTGTCTAAACGCTTGTATAGTGGTACTTTGAAACTCAACATCTCCTAAACTCAACACCCTTCGACGAGAAATTTGTACCTTAAACTCGACGTTTGTGCGACTGCTGCTTTGCTCAGCGCTCGGCTTGAGCGGTGCAGTAAAATGTCATTTATAAAACGGATAGTTCCGGTCCTAAAATCTGATTGGCTGAGCCGCGTTCGAAGCCGTTGTAAAATCCCCGATAAACGCACACCTATGACCACCTCACATCATTCCATATTAATACGCCACTGAATAGAAAAAGTTAATGTTATTTTCGCCCTCATGTTGCCTAGCAACACTGTTAATCGAACTATTTTGCGTCGCGGAAGAATGCTTTATTGTAAGTTTATACACAATAAATACATTTATGAATTAAACATTGTTGTATTTATTATATTTTATGTTGACCGCCGTTTTATAAAAGCAATAAGCCACTCGAGACCGTGCGTTACTGTTATGATTTTAGCACGGGGAAAGAAGTTTTAGGTCTCAAAAACGTCATCCCCGTGCTAAAATCACAGTAACGCACGGCCTCTCGTGGCTTATTGCTTTAGCGAATATGAGACGAATCTGCATTAGTGTGGAATAACCATCAAATCCAGTCTGAAAGCTCCACGTGTATCCGGGACCATGGAACGCATTAACAGGTTTCCCAAACATTCTTATGCGGAAAAAATACCTTGAAACTCAACGCCTTTTAAACTCAACATCACTCCCAGAACCGACTGACGTCGAGTTTCAAGGTACCGCTGTACTAAAATTTTAGAAATGAAACTTTTCTAAGCTGTTCAAATTTATTTTTAACAGCATGAAAATCTAAAACCTGATTTATTTTTATGCAACAGTTACCAGTCTACATTTAGTGATTTCAAGTATTCTCCTAGTATCAAAACATACTCATGTTTATGTCTATGAATACAAACTCGTGAAAAGTATATTAAATATATATATATACAGTGTATCACAAAAGTGAGTACACCTCTCACATTTCTGCAAATATTTCATTATATCTTTTCATGGGACAACACTATAGATATAAAACTTGGATATAACTTAGAGTAGTCAGTGTACAACTTGTATAGCAGTGTAGATTTACTGTCTTCTGAAAATAACTCAACACACAGCCATTAATGTCTAAATAGCTGGCAACATAAGTGAGTACACCCCACAGTGAACATGTCCAAATTGTGCCCAAATGTGTCGTTGTCCCTTCCTGGTGTCATGTGTCAAGGTCCCAGGTGTAAATGGGGAGCAGGGCTGTTAAATTTGGTGTTTTGGGTACAATTCTCTCATACTGGCCACTGGATATTCAACATGGCACCTCATGGCAAAGAACTCTCTGAGGATGTGAGAAATAGAATTGTTGCTCTCCACAAAGATGGCCTGGGCTATAAGAAGATTGCTAACACCCTGAAACTGAGCTACAGCATGGTGGCCAAGGTCATACAGCGGTTTTCCAGGACAGGTTCCACTCGGAACAGGCTTCGCCAGGGTCGACCAAAGAAGTTGAGTCCACGTGTTCGGCGTCATATCCAGAGGTTGGCTTTAAAAAATAGACACATGAGTGCTGCCAGCATTGCTGCAGAGGTTGAAGACGTGGGAGGTCAGCCTGTCAGTGCTCAGACCATACGCCGCACACTGCATCAACTCGGTCTGCATGGTCGTCATCCCAGAAGGAAGCTGACGCACAAGAAAGCCCGCAAACAGTTTGCTGAAGACAAGCAGTCCAAGAACATGGATTACTGGAATGCCCTGTGGTCTGACGAGACCAAGATAAACTTGTTTGGCTCAGATGGTGTCCAGCATGTGTGGCGGCGCCCTGGTGAGAAGTACCAAGACAACTGTATCTTGCCTACAGTCAAGCATGGTGGTGGTAGCATCATGGTCTTGGGCTGCATGAGTGTTGCTGGCACTGGGGAGCTGCAGTTCATTGAGGGAAACATGAATTCCAACATGTACTGTGACATTCTGAAACAGAGCATGATCCCCTCCCTTCGAAAACTGGGCCTCATGGCAGTTTTCCAACAGGATAACGACCCCAAACACAACCTCCAAGATGACAACTGCCTTGCTGAGGAAGCTGAAGGTAAAGGTGATGGACTTAACCCAATTGAGCACCTGTGGCGCATCCTCAAGTGGAAGGTGGAGGAGTTCAAGGTGTCTAACATCCACCAGCTCCGTGATGTCATCATGGAGGAGTGGAAGAGGATTCCAGTAGCAACCTGTGCAGCTCTGGTGAATTCCATGCCCAGGAGGGTTAAGGCAGTGCTGGATAATAATGGTGGTCACACAAAATATTGACACTTTGGGCACAATTTGGACATGTTCACTGTGGGGTGTACTCACTTATATTGCCAGCTATTTAGACATTAATGGCTGTGTGTTGAGTTATTTTCAGAAGACAGTAAATCTACACTGCTATACAAGTTGTACACTGACTACTCTAAGTTATATCCAAGTTTCATGTCTATAGTGTTGTCCCATGAAAAGATATAATAAAATATTTGCAGAAATGTGAGGGGTGTACTCACTTTTGTGATACACTGTATACAGTAGTGCTTAAAGATAAATTTTTCCTCTTGGTAGCCTAGTTGATAGAGCTTTGGGCTGACGATCGGAAGGTTGTCACTGTTGGACCCTTGAGCAAGGCCTTTAATCCTCTCTGCTCCAGGGGTGCCGTACTATGGCTGACCCTGAGCTTTGACCTCGGCTTCCAAACACGCTGGGATGTGCAGAAAAAGAATTTCTTAGTACTGAACACATGTGGATGCCTTAGATGAGGTGATGATGATTATTATTATTATTATTATTTAGAAGTGAAGCTTGGATTAGAATCTTGTTGTTAATGTGATTCACACCCAATGAGAAGGAAAGTTGGTATTTGAAGCCTGAGGCGACTGGCACAAAGAAATCAGGTTCCCGAGTAGATTCGAGCCCGAGTGACATTTACATTTTCCGTCGTTTCTTTTCCGTTTGTCTCTGAAGTCCGGCGCACACACGACACACCGAGCTGCCAATCTGTGTGCAAATCAAACAGGGCATAATACACCCCAGAGTCTGTGTTTACCCAGTCCACCCACCGTGTGTGTGTGTGTGTGTGTTTGCGAGGGGCTGATAGAGAAAAGAAAGATTGTGTTAATTCCACTCGAGCGGATTCGTCCCGCGGTGTCTTTTCACAGTCCAGCGCGGCGATAACGCATGTACATCACATAAGATCTCTCAGGATTGATTTACACAGCTAAGTGTAGAGTTCCATTTCTCTCTCTGTCTCTTTCAATAATTCACCCCTCACTCGAACCCTCTCTCTCTCTCTCTCTCTCTCTCTCTCTCTCTCGTCTCACGCCGCTACCGCTAGATAGGATACAGAAAGCGATTTCTCTCTCCGGCCCCCCTGCGTCTCTCTCTCTCCTGCACTTAAATCTCTTGATCGCTTTAATTTTTTGCAAGGCTGCTCTGCTGGCGTCCGGCGGAAAAGCGAGAGCGGCGGCAAAGAGAAACGCGAGTCACGGCGGTGTTGAGTTAGGCCGGTTTATCAGTAGCCGCCCCGAAGGTATGCGCGGAAGGGACTTCAATCCGCAGAGATTAGCGGAAAAAATGCCGTCCGTAGCAGTAAGGGGCTTACGCCAGCGCTCGCATTAGTTCAGGTGAAAGGAGTATTGCGTTTACATAAAAACTGGACAAATCCAGGCACAATGAGTGGCTCCGACGTGGGGCCACACAGGAACCCGCTATCTCGGGACCTCCACCTCCAGGCCACGGCTCCGACAGACAGACAGAGTTTCTGCCGCAGACAAGAAATGAACGTTGCTCAGTGGAGCGGTGTGGAACCGCCTCGACTTTTTCACCGCCGAAAGCTCGTGCCGGTTTGTGCTCCCGAAATTCTTTACTGTGGCTCAAAGTTCTGCCAATAAACACCGATCAGCCATAACATTAAAACCACCTCCTTGTTTCTACACTCACTGCTCCACTTACCATATAGAAGCACTTTGTAGTTTTACAATTACTGACTGTAGTCCATCCACCCTGTTCTTCAATGGTCAGGACCACTACAGAGCAGGTATTATTTAGGTGGTGGATCATCCTCAGCACTGCAGTGACACTGACACGGTGGTGGTGTGTTAGTGTGTGTTGTGCTGGTATGAGTGGAGTTTTTAAACACCGCGTCCACTCACTGTCCACTCTATTAGACACTCCTATCTAGTCGGTCCACCTTGTAGATGTAAAGTCAGAGACGATCGCTCATCTATTGCTGCGGTTTGAGTCGGTCATCTTCTAGACCAGTGGTCACAGGACGCTGCCCACGGGGCGCTGTTTGCTGGATATTTTGGTTGGTGGACTATTCTCAGTCCAGCAGTGACAGTGAGGGCTGCTGTGTCTGAATTACACATACCAGCACAACACACACTAACACACCACCACCATGTCAGTGTCACTGCAGTGCTGAGAATGATCCACCACCTAAATAATACCTGCTCTGTAGTGGTCCTGTGGGGGTCCTGACCATTGAAGAACAGGGTGAAAGGGGGCTAACAAAGCATGCGGAGAAACAGATGGACTACAGTCAGTAATTGTAGAACTACAAAGTGCTTCTATATGGTAAGTGGAGCTGATAACATGGACAGTGAGTGTAGGAACAAGGAGGTGGTTTTAATGTTATGGCTGATCGGTGTATGTTTCTCATGGGAGACAGATGATTGAGGTTCAGTCTCTATTTGAGAGGTGATTAATGCTGTAGCTAACACCCCTCGGGTGTGTCCGCTTGGGCGTGTGCTCCCACCAAATAGAGAACGTTTGAAGAACCGGGGCTCATCGCGATACAGGGCGGGTTAAATAGGACGAGGCGCTTTTGCGGGGAAAAGACATTGCGAGCCACTTAAAGACTAATTAACATAAGCAGATAGCACTATCTGAACCTGCCGCTGTGGGTGACCCTGAACGTGCTACACACCCACACACAGGCCTTATCGTGCAGGTACAGGTCCTCAAGCGCTTCCTCTGGGAGGCCAACACGTGTGTGTTTAAGTGTAGGTGTACACGTGTGGGGAAAGCTGGGTGCCTACAGACCGTAATCTGCAGTTGATCTGTATTAGGTTGGTTTATTTATGAGCGTTGATATGCAAATCCAAAAAAGTTGGGACAGTGTGTCAAATGCTTATGAAAGAAGAAAGCAGGGATTAAATTTGTTTTGACCGGTGCAGTGCAAATTTGCAAACATCACTTGATAATCATTGTATTTATGCCTGTCATTTAGCTCCTTTCTGTGATTTAATACAATGCAAGCAGTTGAAGTTCAAGGGCCTTGCTCAGGGACCCAGCAGTGGCAACTTGGCTTGAACCAACAGCATTCCGATTACTGTGCCATTACCTTAACCCTTCCAATGGTCTGCTCAACCATTAACTAAATACTGTGAGCACTAGTAAAAAGTTTAATAATCATTTGCATTTTTGCCAGTCAGTGAGGAGCCTTATGTGCGAATCCATCGAGACGCAGGCGAAAAAGAAGGGGTGGGTGGACTGCGCACGTGTCCAAGGGGGCGTGGGGAAAACAAAAATACCCTCCTAGCACGCAATCGGGATCCCTACGCTGCATTGGGAGAAAAAGGAAGAAAATGCATCAATACATAGAGAAAAAGGCAGCAGCAGGGGGCGCCAAGGTCCAGAGGAGTTGGATATACCCAAATTGGTACAGTGCAAAAGTTCCTAAGCCAATAAACAGTATTAGCATCTATATAAATCCATGCAATAATGACGTTTTAATATTACTAGGACTGGATGGAAATAAATAAAGCAGAACTGCAATTTTTACCAGTTCCCGTAGGGTCTCATTTCTAGTGGAAATGCGCTAACGTGTGTCAAAGATTAATATTGCACAGCAGGCGTGTGTTTGTGAATCTAACACACCCGCTTCCATTCTCTCAAAATGATGCAACCTGCCAGACGTTCTCCCAAATCCAGCTGATCCTCACGTTCTTCAGTAGAAAGGACCAATCGAAAAAAGCATGAATGCAGATGCAGATAAAAAGAGAAGCTTTGATACACACAAAGGGTTTTTTTGTTATAAATATGCACAGACGGCGAAAACAAAAACCTTAAAAAGAGAAAAGATGTTTCTGTGCTAAACGATTAGCGGCGCAGCGGGGGTTCCCCCACACATCAGCACAAAGCGAACAGCTCACTGTGAATCACGGGCAAACCAAAACCAACCACCCGTCCTCCCTACGGCCACAGCTCCCCACATCCCATCTCTACATCTACTCCTTCATCCTGTCTGTCATCTTCACCCTCTCCATCATTCATGTACTTTATCTAGGGCTGAAACGATTCCTCCAGAAACTCGATTACTAAAAATCATCGATTCAGATTTATCGCATTGAGGCATCGTTTAATCCATACGACTATATACAGCTCACGATGTTTCGCACTTTTGCACGACGCGTTCACGCGGTGGTCAGGTGACGCGAAGAAGCCGAGGGCTGCATCCGAAATCTCAGACTTAAACGGTACTTAACAGGACTTACACCAGGTACTTTTCATGTACAGTTTAATGAATACTACGTTTTTTGGACCTGCGTACGGTTCAGTATGAAAGTGCGATTTAGGACGCAGCCGAGATTTAATAGCGCGGACTGCAAAATGGAGAGAGAGAGAGAGAAAAAGCGAGTGGAGAACAGAGGAGACTGGACAGAGAAAACCACAGAAGGTTTTAGAATAAGTTTAAAAATATTAAAGCTTTATGTTCTGCGTGAGCTGTAGCTGAAACCTTTAGTTCTAAAAGTTGCACAAATTAGAGGCTTATGTTTATGTATTATTGCTTATTATTATTTATGCCTTAGTTTCAGGTTGCCTGTTTACATTTTAAAAGTATTTGATTTATTTTTGATGTTTTGTTTTTGCATATTAAAATGTTCTCTTTAAACTGTCCTGTACACAAGGAATTAAAACCTGCAGTTTGTTTTAAGAGACGCGTCTTATTTGATCTTATACGTATTTATTTTGCTCTTTATTAAAGCAAAAGTATTTCTTATCCGATTACTCGATTAATCGCTGGAATAATTGATAGAATACTCGATTACAAAATTAATCGATAGTTGCAGCCAGGGCCGGCGCTAGGGGGGGGCTGAGGGGGGCATTGCCCCCCCAAATTGTGTCTTTGCCCCCCCAAGCAAAGCAGTCCAGAACCGGGGCTAGGGGGGGCTGAGGGGGGCATTGCCCCCCCAAATTGTGTCTTTGCCCCCCCAAGCAAAGCAGTCCAGAACCGGGGCTGGTTGCAGCCCTAATTTTATCTGTGCGCCCTGTTTCAGTTTTTTGTCCACTTGCCACTCTTGACCATTCGAGCTCACTTCCAGGAAGTAAAGGCCCCCCCCCCCCCCCCCCCCCCCCAGTGTCACACTTACATTTTCTTATGCAAAACGCAATCCGAGCTGGTTTCGTTTCAGCTTCTGAACTGCTGAGCTTAAAGAACCTAGGATGATATTTTTTCACCAATCAAGCAACTAAAGTTGATTTAATATGAACTATGAAAAAGATTCATTCACACCCTCGGCTTGCTCGACGGGGGGGTTTTTGGTCTGTTGGTCCTGGATGCAGTAAAGTTGCTTTGAGAGAATGTCCATTGTAAAAAGTGCTATACAAATTAATTTGACTTGACTTGCGCTGGTTCAGAGCCTGTTTGGACACAAGGCTTGGGTACACCCTGAACAACTTACCATATCAAGAGCCAATTTACAGCAGACAATCCACCCAAAGGCGTATTTTTTGGGAGTTGGACAAAACTTCTGGTGGACAGTCATCTGAGGCCAGATTTACACCCAGGCACCCACACTTGATTGTTTTATATAATTGGTGCCAAAATGAGCAGAGTTCCCAACTGTAAATTCCTCCGCCGCTGCAAACCCTCACCCTGACCAAGGATAGCCACAGACTGCCACGCTTTTGTTTGCCAACTACTTCTTTTCACCTGACAGAGATCTCTTCCCTCGGTTCCCGACTGGTGACTAGCACAGATGAGATTTGGTGGCCTACTACAGTAGAAGGATTGACTATTGAAGTGGCATTAGTGCTACTGCATTCCAATATCCTGTTGGTTCTGTTCAAATACAGCCATGACTTTTTTTCTACCCATATTTAGTAAATCCCAGTTTGATTGAACCCTTTAATAATTACATTGAACAGTGGTCTCCAGTCTGAGCTGAATTATTTCACTGATCATGGAGAAAGAAAAGCACAGGTTTTACTAACATTGCCCAGCTCTGTGAACACCATACAGCCAAAAATATGTAGAAACTTTTTACTTATTATGTTCAGTTCTAGCTACTTTTATTTTGAGGCAAAAGTTTGAGCATGATCGTGCTTATGTGCACAACGCAGGTTTGTTTAATCCTGTTAGACACTGTTGGAATGAATTGGAACCTTCAACATGAGTGCCTGACCTCTTTTAGGCCGAAATGACCACATACACAATCCAGTATCTTCCTAAAAAGCCACCTTAGAAGAGATAAAGGCTGCTTCAGCTGGAGGAGTGAATTAAAGTAGTTTCACTTCACCTATTGAAAAGCACATGGAACAGTGGTCTACTGCCAAGGTCAGGAAGAAACCCCAAACTGTCACGTTATGCCGGGAGAAGATTTGTCATGATTGTTAGATCTGAGAACCACCTGAGGTCCAAGCATTCATGTGGTCACATCAAACCCATCTAAATGAATGCTTTATGAAGGTTTTATAGATTGATACACAGTGTAACTCTGTCTCTCTCTCTCTCTCTCTCTCAGTCTCTCCCGCAGGTTGACGCTCCCGTGGTGCCGCAGTCGCCCGTCATACCCAGACTGACGCTCAGAGTGGGAGCCGGACAGGACAAAATGTAAGCCGCACACACACACACACACACTCACGTGAGAAACGCTCTGTGTGGTCAGAGACTGCATGTCTGCGTGCAGGTGTGTGTTTCAGGCTTTGGGTCATGTGACCAGGTCCACACACACACACGCACCTTCTGCTGCACACACCCATCAATAGTCCCAGTGTAACACCAGTTTACCCCCCCACACACACCCCTCAGAATACATGTAGGCAGCTTACAGGTAACTGTGTGTGTGTGTGTGTGTGTGTGTTGTGGGGGGCCAATTTAGACTGCTTTGTTATGGCTCCCTCATTCTTACTCTTCCACCACCATGCCAGGCAGGAAACGTGTGTGTGTGTGTGTGCATGGGTGTGTCGACAGGAAGGGCTTTATTCTTCAGCTTTATTGTTGTAAATTGCATATCTGATGTAATTTGGCACTATTGTGTTCCTCCTGTGCACCTGCCTATGATCATAATTAAGTCCTCATTCTGTGTGTGTGTGTGCGTGCATGCGTATGTCAGTGAGGGTGCGTGTGTGTGTGTACACGTGTGTGCTCACGTGTTTGTGTAAGAGCTTGTGTGTGTGTGTGTGTGTGTGTACATGTGTGTGCTTACATGTGTGTGTGCTTGTGTGCTTACGTGTTTGTGAGAGCTTGTGTGTGTGTACATGTGTGCTTATGTGTGTGTGTACATGTGTGCTTATGTGTGTGTGTACATGTGTGCTTATGTGTGTGTGTACATGTGTGCTTGTGTGTGTGTGTACATGTGTGCTTATGTGTGTGTGTACATGTGTGCTTGTGTGTGTGTGTACATGTGTGTACTTACGTGTGTGTGTACATGTGTGCTTATGTGTGTGTGTACATGTGTGCTTATGTGTGTGTGTACATGTGTGCTTATGTGTGTGTGTGCATGTGTGCTTATGTGTGTGTGTACATGTGTGTGTGTACATGTGTGCTTATGTGTGTGTGTACATGTGTGCTTATGTGTGTGTGTACATGTGTGCTTATGTGTGTGTGTACATGTGTGCTTGTGTGTGTACATGTGTGCTTATGTGTGTGTGTACATGTGTGCTTGTGTGTGTGTGTACATGTGTGCTTGTGTGTGTGTGGACGTGCGTGCTTGCGTGTTTGTGAGAGCTTATGTGTGTGTGTGTACATGTGTGTGAGAGCTTATGTGAGTGTGTGTACACCTGTGTGCTTACATGCTTACGTGTGTGTGAGAGCTTATGTGAGTGTGTGTACATGTGTGTGTGCTTATGTGTGTGAGAGCTTATGTGAGTGTGTGTGTACACGTGTGTGTGCTTACGTGTGTGTGAGAGCTTATGTGAGTGTTTGTGTGTACACGTGTGTATGTGTGTGAGAGCTTATGTGAGTGTGTGTGTACACGTGTGTATGTGTGTGTGAGAGCTTATGTGAGTGTGTGTGTACACGTGTGTATGTGTGTGTGAGAGCTTATGTGAGTGTGTGTGTACACGTGTGTGTGATAGCTTATGTGAGTGTTTGTGTGTACACGTGTGTGTGTGTGTGAGAGCTTATGTGAGTGTGTGTGTACACGTGTGTATGTGTGTGTGAGAGCTTATGTGAGTGTGTGTGTACACGTGTGTATGTGTGTGTGAGAGCTTATGTGAGTGTGTGTGTACACGTGTGTATGTGTGTGTGAGAGCTTATGTGAGTGTGTGTGTACACGTGTGTATGTGTGTGTGAGAGCTTATGTGAGTGTGTGTGTACACGTGTGTATGTGTGTGTGAGAGCTTATGTGAGTGTGTGTACACGTGTGTATGTGTGTGTATGTGTGTGTGAGAGCTTATGTGAGTGTGTGTACACGTGTGTATGTGTGTGTGAGAGCTTATGTGAGTGTGTGTACACGTGTGTATGTGTGTGTGAGAGCTTATGTGAGTGTGTGTGTACACGTGTGTATGTGTGTGTGAGAGCTTATGTGAGTGTGTGTACACGTGTGTATGTGTGTGTGAGAGCTTATGTGAGTGTGTGTGTACACGTGTGTGTGAGAGCTTATGTGAGTGTTTGTGTGTACACGTGTGTATGTGTGTGTGAGAGCTTATGTGAGTGTTTGTGTGTACACGTGTGTATGTGTGTGTGAGAGCTTATGTGAGTGTGTGTGTACACGTGTGTATGTGTGTGTGAGAGCTTATGTGAGTGTGTGTACACGTGTGTATGTGTGTGTGAGAGCTTATGTGAGTGTGTGTACACGTGTGTATGTGTGTGTGAGAGCTTATGTGAGTGTGTGTGTACACGTGTGTATGTGTGTGTGAGAGCTTATGTGAGTGTGTGTGTACACGTGTGTATGTGTGTGTGAGAGCTTGTGAGTGTGTGTACACGTGTGTATGTGTGTGTGAGAGCTTATGTGAGTGTGTGTACACGTGTGTATGTGTGTGTGAGAGCTTATGTGAGTGTTTGTGTACACGTGTGTATGTGTGTGTGAGAGCTTATGTGAGTGTGTGTGTACACGTGTGTATGTGTGTGTGAGAGCTTATGTGAGTGTTTGTACACGTGTGTATGTGTGTGTGAGAGCTTATGTGAGTGTGTGTACACGTGTGTATGTGTGTGTGAGAGCTTATGTGAGTGTGTGTGTACACGTGTGTATGTGTGTGTGAGAGCTTATGTGAGTGTGTGTACACGTGTGTATGTGTGTGTGAGAGCTTATGTGAGTGTTTGTACACGTGTGTATGTGTGTGTGAGAGCTTATGTGAGTGTGTGTACACGTGTGTATGTGTGTGTGAGAGCTTATGTGAGTGTGTGTGTACACGTGTGTATGTGTGTGTGAGAGCTTATGTGAGTGTTTGTGTGTACACGTGTGTTTATGTGTGTGTGAGAGCTTATGTGAGTGTGTGTACACGTGTGTATGTGTGTGTGAGAGCTTATGTGAGTGTGTGTACACGTGTGTATGTGTGTGTGAGAGCTTATGTGAGTGTTTGTGTACACGTGTGTTTATGTGTGTGTGAGAGCTTATGTGAGTGTTTGTGTGTACACGTGTGTATGTGTGTGTGAGAGCTTATGTGAGTGTTTGTGTGTACACGTGTGTTTATGTGTGTGTGAGAGCTTATGTGAGTGTTTGTGTGTACACGTGTGTTTATGTGTGTGTGAGAGCTTATGTGAGTGTTTGTGTGTACACGTGTGTATGTGTGTGTGTGAGAGCTTATGTGAGTGTGTGTACACGTGTGTATGTGTGTGTGAGAGCTTATGTGAGTGTGTGTACACGTGTGTATGTGTGTGTGAGAGCTTATGTGAGTGTGTGTACACGTGTGTATGTGTGTGTGAGAGCTTATGTGAGTGTGTGTACACGTGTGTATGTGTGTGTGAGAGCTTATGTGAGTGTGTGTGTACACGTGTGTGTGAGAGCTTATGTGAGTGTTTGTGTGTACACGTGTGTTTATGTGTGTGTGAGAGCTTATGTGAGTGTGTGTACGTGTGTGCTTACGTGTGTGTGAGAGCTTATGTGAGTGTTTGTGTGTACACGTGTGTGTGAGAGCTTATGTGAGTGTTTGTGTGTACACGTGTGTGTGAGAGCTTATGTGTGTGTGTGTACACGTGTGTGTGAGAGCTTATGTGAGTTTGTGTACATGTGTGCTTACGTGTGTGTGAGAGCTTATGTGAGTGTGTGTACATATGTGTGAGAGCTTATGTGAGTGTTTGTGTACATGTGTGTGCTTACGTGTGTGTGAGAGCTTATGTGAGTGTGTGTGCTTACGTGTGTGTGAGAGCTTATGTGAGTGTGTGTGTGTACACGTGTGTGTGAGAGCTTATGTGAGTGTGTGTGTGTACATGTGTGTGTGAGAGCTTATGTGAGTGTTTGTGTACATGTGTGTGCTTACGTGTGTGTGAGAGCTTATGTGAGTGTGTGTGTGTACATGTGTGTGTGAGAGCTTATGTGAGTGTTTGTGTACATGTGTGTGCTTATGTGTGTGTGAGAGCTTATGTGAGTGTGTGTGTGTACATGTGTGTTTATGTGTGTGTGAGAGCTTATGTGAGTGTTTGTGTACACGTGTGTATGTGTGTGTGAGAGCTTATGTGAGTGTGTGTGTACACGTGTGTTTATGTGTGTGTGAGAGCTTATGTGAGTGTTTGTGTGTACACGTGTGTTTATGTGTGTGTGAGAGCTTATGTGAGTGTTTGTGTGTACACGTGTGTTTATGTGTGTGTGAGAGCTTATGTGAGTGTGTGTGTACACGTGTGTGTGCTTACGTGTGTGTGAGAGCTTATGTGAGTGTTTGTGTGTACACGTGTGTTTATGTGTGTGTGAGAGCTTATGTGAGTGTGTGTGTACACGTGTGTGTGCTTACGTGTGTGTGAGAGCTTATGTGAGTGTTTGTGTGTACACGTGTGTTTATGTGTGTGTGAGAGCTTATGTGAGTGTGTGTGTACACGTGTGTATGTGTGTGTGAGAGCTTATGTGAGTGTGTGTGTACACGTGTGTTTATGTGTGTGTGAGAGCTTATGTGAGTGTTTGTGTACACGTGTGTTTATGTGTGTGTGAGAGCTTATGTGAGTGTGTGTGTACACGTGTGTGTGCTTACGTGTGTGTGAGAGCTTATGTGAGTGTTTGTGTGTACACGTGTGTTTATGTGTGTGTGAGAGCTTATGTGAGTGTGTGTGTACACGTGTGTTTATGTGTGTGTGAGAGCTTATGTGAGTGTGTGTGTACACGTGTGTGTGCTTACGTGTGTGTGAGAGCTTATGTGAGTGTTTGTGTGTACACGTGTGTTTATGTGTGTGTGAGAGCTTATGTGAGTGTGTGTGTACACGTGTGTGTGCTTACGTGTGTGTGAGAGCTTATGTGAGTGTTTGTGTGTACACGTGTGTTTATGTGTGTGTGAGAGCTTATGTGAGTGTGTGTGTACACGTGTGTATGTGTGTGTGAGAGCTTATGTGAGTGTTTGTGTACGTGTGTGCTTACGTGTGTGTGAGAGCTTATGTGAGTGTGTGTGTACACGTGTGTTTATGTGTGTGTGAGAGCTTATGTGAGTGTGTGTGTACGTGTGTGCTTACGTGTGTGTGAGAGCTTATGTGAGTGTGTGTGTGTACATGTGTGTGTGAGAGCTTATGTGAGTGTGTGTGTGTACATGTGTGTGTGAGAGCTTATGTGAGTGTTTGTGTGTACACGTGTGTATGTGTGTGTGAGAGCTTATGTGAGTGTGTGTGTGTACATGTGTGTGTGAGAGCTTATGTGAGTGTGTGTGTACACGTGTGTGTGAGAGCTTATGTGAGTGTGTGTGTACACGTGTGTATGTGTGTGTGAGAGCTTATGTGAGTGTTTGTGTACGTGTGTGCTTACGTGTGTGTGAGAGCTTATGTGAGTGTGTGTGTGTACATGTGTGTGTGAGAGCTTATGTGAGTGTGTGTGTGTACATGTGTGTGTGAGAGCTTATGTGAGTGTTTGTGTGTACACGTGTGTATGTGTGTGTGAGAGCTTATGTGAGTGTGTGTGTGTACATGTGTGTGTGAGAGCTTATGTGAGTGTGTGTGTACACGTGTGTGTGAGAGCTTATGTGAGTGTGTGTGTACACGTGTGTATGTGTGTGTGAGAGCTTATGTGAGTGTTTGTGTACGTGTGTGCTTACGTGTGTGTGAGATCTTATGTGAGTGTGTGTGTGTACATGTGTGTGTGAGAGCTTATGTGAGTGTGTGTGTGTACATGTGTGTGTGAGAGCTTATGTGAGTGTTTGTGTGTACACGTGTGTATGTGTGTGTGTGAGAGCTTATGTGAGTGTGTGTACACGTGTGTATGTGTGTGTGAGAGCTTATGTGAGTGTGTGTACACGTGTGTATGTGTGTGTGAGAGCTTATGTGAGTGTGTGTACACGTGTGTATGTGTGTGTGAGAGCTTATGTGAGTGTGTGTACACGTGTGTATGTGTGTGTATGTGTGTGTGAGAGCTTATGTGAGTGTGTGTACACGTGTGTATGTGTGTGTGAGAGCTTATGTGAGTGTGTGTACACGTGTGTATGTGTGTGTGAGAGCTTATGTGAGTGTGTGTACACGTGTGTATGTGTGTGTGAGAGCTTATGTGAGTGTGTGTGTACACGTGTGTGTGAGAGCTTATGTGAGTGTTTGTGTGTACACGTGTGTTTATGTGTGTGTGAGAGCTTATGTGAGTGTGTGTACGTGTGTGCTTACGTGTGTGTGAGAGCTTATGTGAGTGTTTGTGTGTACACGTGTGTGTGAGAGCTTATGTGAGTGTTTGTGTGTACACGTGTGTGTGAGAGCTTATGTGTGTGTGTGTACACGTGTGTGTGAGAGCTTATGTGAGTGTTTGTGTACATGTGTGCTTACGTGTGTGTGAGAGCTTATGTGAGTGTGTGTGCTTACGTGTGTGTGAGAGCTTATGTGAGTGTGTGTGCTTACGTGTGTGTGAGAGCTTATGTGAGTGTGTGTGTGTACACGTGTGTGTGAGAGCTTATGTGAGTGTTTGTGTGTACACGTGTGTGCTTACGTGTGTGTGAGAGCTTATGTGAGTGTGTGTGTGTACATGTGTGTGTGAGAGCTTATGTGAGTGTTTGTGTACATGTGTGTGCTTACGTGTGTGTGAGAGCTTATGTGAGTGTGTGTGTGTACATGTGTGTTTATGTGTGTGTGAGAGCTTATGTGAGTGTTTGTGTACACGTGTGTATGTGTGTGTGAGAGCTTATGTGAGTGTGTGTGTACACATGTGTTTATGTGTGTGTGAGAGCTTATGTGAGTGTGTGTGTGTACATGTGTGTGTGAGAGCTTATGTGAGTGTTTGTGTACGTGTGTGCTTACGTGTGTGTGAGAGCTTATGTGAGTGTGTGTGTGTACATGTGTGTGTGAGAGCTTATGTGAGTGTTTGTGTACATGTGTGTGCTTACGTGTGTGTGAGAGCTTATGTGAGTGTGTGTGTGTACATGTGTGTGTGAGAGCTTATGTGAGTGTTTGTGTACATGTGTGTGCTTATGTGTGTGTGAGAGCTTATGTGAGTGTGTGTGTGTACATGTGTGTTTATGTGTGTGTGAGAGCTTATGTGAGTGTTTGTGTACACGTGTGTATGTGTGTGTGAGAGCTTATGTGAGTGTGTGTGTACACGTGTGTTTATGTGTGTGTGAGAGCTTATGTGAGTGTTTGTGTGTACACGTGTGTTTATGTGTGTGTGAGAGCTTATGTGAGTGTGTGTGTACACGTGTGTGTGCTTACGTGTGTGTGAGAGCTTATGTGAGTGTTTGTGTGTACACGTGTGTTTATGTGTGTGTGAGAGCTTATGTGAGTGTGTGTGTACACGTGTGTATGTGTGTGTGAGAGCTTATGTGAGTGTGTGTGTACACGTGTGTTTATGTGTGTGTGAGAGCTTATGTGAGTGTTTGTGTACACGTGTGTTTATGTGTGTGTGAGAGCTTATGTGAGTGTGTGTGTACACGTGTGTGTGCTTACGTGTGTGTGAGAGCTTATGTGAGTGTTTGTGTGTACACGTGTGTTTATGTGTGTGTGAGAGCTTATGTGAGTGTGTGTGTACACGTGTGTATGTGTGTGTGAGAGCTTATGTGAGTGTGTGTGTACACGTGTGTTTATGTGTGTGTGAGAGCTTATGTGAGTGTGTGTGTACACGTGTGTTTATGTGTGTGTGAGAGCTTATGTGAGTGTTTGTGTGTACACGTGTGTTTATGTGTGTGTGAGAGCTTATGTGAGTGTGTGTGTACACGTGTGTTTATGTGTGTGTGAGAGCTTATGTGAGTGTGTGTGTACACGTGTGTGTGCTTACGTGTGTGTGAGAGCTTATGTGAGTGTTTGTGTGTACACGTGTGTATGTGTGTGTGAGAGCTTATGTGAGTGTTTGTGTGTACACGTGTGTATGTGTGTGTGAGAGCTTATGTGAGTGTTTGTGTGTACACGTGTGTGTGAGAGCTTATGTGAGTGTTTGTGTGTACACGTGTGTGTGAGAGCTTATGTGTGTGTGTGTACACGTGTGTGTGAGAGCTTATGTGAGTGTTTGTGTACATGTGTGCTTACGTGTGTGTGAGAGCTTATGTGAGTGTGTGTACATATGTGTGAGAGCTTATGTGAGTGTTTGTGTACATGTGTGTGCTTACGTGTGTGTGAGAGCTTATGTGAGTGTGTGTGCTTACGTGTGTGTGAGAGCTTATGTGAGTGTGTGTGCTTACGTGTGTGTGAGAGCTTATGTGAGTGTGTGTGTGTACACGTGTGTGTGAGAGCTTATGTGAGTGTTTGTGTGTACACGTGTGTGCTTACGTGTGTGTGAGAGCTTATGTGAGTGTGTGTGTGTACATGTGTGTGTGAGAGCTTATGTGAGTGTTTGTGTACATGTGTGTGCTTACGTGTGTGTGAGAGCTTATGTGAGTGTGTGTGTGTACATGTGTGTGTGAGAGCTTATGTGAGTGTTTGTGTACATGTGTGTGCTTATGTGTGTGTGAGAGCTTATGTGAGTGTGTGTGTGTACATGTGTGTTTATGTGTGTGTGAGAGCTTATGTGAGTGTTTGTGTACACGTGTGTATGTGTGTGTGAGAGCTTATGTGAGTGTGTGTGTACACGTGTGTTTATGTGTGTGTGAGAGCTTATGTGAGTGTTTGTGTGTACACGTGTGTTTATGTGTGTGTGAGAGCTTATGTGAGTGTTTGTGTGTACACGTGTGTTTATGTGTGTGTGAGAGCTTATGTGAGTGTGTGTGTACACGTGTGTGTGCTTACGTGTGTGTGAGAGCTTATGTGAGTGTTTGTGTGTACACGTGTGTTTATGTGTGTGTGAGAGCTTATGTGAGTGTGTGTGTACACGTGTGTATGTGTGTGTGAGAGCTTATGTGAGTGTGTGTGTACACGTGTGTTTATGTGTGTGTGAGAGCTTATGTGAGTGTTTGTGTACACGTGTGTTTATGTGTGTGTGAGAGCTTATGTGAGTGTGTGTGTACACGTGTGTGTGCTTACGTGTGTGTGAGAGCTTATGTGAGTGTTTGTGTGTACACGTGTGTTTATGTGTGTGTGAGAGCTTATGTGAGTGTGTGTGTACACGTGTGTTTATGTGTGTGTGAGAGCTTATGTGAGTGTGTGTGTACACGTGTGTGTGCTTACGTGTGTGTGAGAGCTTATGTGAGTGTTTGTGTGTACACGTGTGTTTGTGTGTGTGAGAGCTTATGTGAGTGTGTGTGTACACGTGTGTGTGCTTACGTGTGTGTGAGAGCTTATGTGAGTGTTTGTGTGTACACGTGTGTTTATGTGTGTGTGAGAGCTTATGTGAGTGTGTGTGTACACGTGTGTATGTGTGTGTGAGAGCTTATGTGAGTGTTTGTGTACGTGTGTGCTTACGTGTGTGTGAGAGCTTATGTGAGTGTGTGTGTACACGTGTGTTTATGTGTGTGTGAGAGCTTATGTGAGTGTGTGTGTACGTGTGTGCTTACGTGTGTGTGAGAGCTTATGTGAGTGTGTGTGTGTACATGTGTGTGTGAGAGCTTATGTGAGTGTGTGTGTGTACATGTGTGTGTGAGAGCTTATGTGAGTGTTTGTGTGTACACGTGTGTATGTGTGTGTGAGAGCTTATGTGAGTGTGTGTGTGTACATGTGTGTGTGAGAGCTTATGTGAGTGTGTGTGTACACGTGTGTGTGAGAGCTTATGTGAGTGTGTGTGTACACGTGTGTATGTGTGTGTGAGAGCTTATGTGAGTGTTTGTGTACGTGTGTGCTTACGTGTGTGTGAGATCTTATGTGAGTGTGTGTGTGTACATGTGTGTGTGAGAGCTTATGTGAGTGTGTGTGTGTACATGTGTGTGTGAGAGCTTATGTGAGTGTTTGTGTGTACACGTGTGTATGTGTGTGTGTGAGAGCTTATGTGAGTGTGTGTACACGTGTGTATGTGTGTGTGAGAGCTTATGTGAGTGTGTGTACACGTGTGTATGTGTGTGTGAGAGCTTATGTGAGTGTGTGTACACGTGTGTATGTGTGTGTATGTGTGTGTGAGAGCTTATGTGAGTGTGTGTACACGTGTGTATGTGTGTGTGAGAGCTTATGTGAGTGTGTGTACACGTGTGTATGTGTGTGTGAGAGCTTATGTGAGTGTGTGTACACGTGTGTATGTGTGTGTGAGAGCTTATGTGAGTGTGTGTGTACACGTGTGTGTGAGAGCTTATGTGAGTGTTTGTGTGTACACGTGTGTTTATGTGTGTGTGAGAGCTTATGTGAGTGTGTGTACGTGTGTGCTTACGTGTGTGTGAGAGCTTATGTGAGTGTTTGTGTGTACACGTGTGTGTGAGAGCTTATGTGAGTGTTTGTGTGTACACGTGTGTGTGAGAGCTTATGTGTGTGTGTGTACACGTGTGTGTGAGAGCTTATGTGAGTGTTTGTGTACATGTGTGCTTACGTGTGTGTGAGAGCTTATGTGAGTGTGTGTGCTTACGTGTGTGTGAGAGCTTATGTGAGTGTGTGTGCTTACGTGTGTGTGAGAGCTTATGTGAGTGTGTGTGTGTACACGTGTGTGTGAGAGCTTATGTGAGTGTTTGTGTGTACACGTGTGTGCTTACGTGTGTGTGAGAGCTTATGTGAGTGTGTGTGTGTACATGTGTGTGTGAGAGCTTATGTGAGTGTTTGTGTACGTGTGTGCTTACGTGTGTGTGAGAGCTTATGTGAGTGTGTGTGTGTACATGTGTGTGTGAGAGCTTATGTGAGTGTTTGTGTACATGTGTGTGCTTACGTGTGTGTGAGAGCTTATGTGAGTGTGTGTGTGTACATGTGTGTTTATGTGTGTGTGAGAGCTTATGTGAGTGTTTGTGTACACGTGTGTATGTGTGTGTGAGAGCTTATGTGAGTGTGTGTGTACACATGTGTTTATGTGTGTGTGAGAGCTTATGTGAGTGTGTGTGTGTACATGTGTGTGTGAGAGCTTATGTGAGTGTTTGTGTACGTGTGTGCTTACGTGTGTGTGAGAGCTTATGTGAGTGTGTGTGTGTACATGTGTGTGTGAGAGCTTATGTGAGTGTTTGTGTACATGTGTGTGCTTACATGTGTGTGAGAGCTTATGTGAGTGTGTGTGTGTACATGTGTGTGTGAGAGCTTATGTGAGTGTTTGTGTACATGTGTGTGCTTATGTGTGTGTGAGAGCTTATGTGAGTGTGTGTGTGTACATGTGTGTTTATGTGTGTGTGAGAGCTTATGTGAGTGTTTGTGTACACGTGTGTATGTGTGTGTGAGAGCTTATGTGAGTGTGTGTGTACACATGTGTTTATGTGTGTGTGAGAGCTTATGTGAGTGTGTGTGTACACGTGTGTTTATGTGTGTGTGAGAGCTTATGTGAGTGTTTGTGTGTACACGTGTGTTTATGTGTGTGTGAGAGCTTATGTGAGTGTGTGTGTACACGTGTGTGTGCTTACGTGTGTGTGAGAGCTTATGTGAGTGTTTGTGTGTACACGTGTGTTTATGTGTGTGTGAGAGCTTATGTGAGTGTGTGTGTACACGTGTGTATGTGTGTGTGAGAGCTTATGTGAGTGTGTGTGTACACGTGTGTTTATGTGTGTGTGAGAGCTTATGTGAGTGTTTGTGTACACGTGTGTTTATGTGTGTGTGAGAGCTTATGTGAGTGTGTGTGTACACGTGTGTGTGCTTACGTGTGTGTGAGAGCTTATGTGAGTGTTTGTGTGTACACGTGTGTTTATGTGTGTGTGAGAGCTTATGTGAGTGTGTGTGTACACGTGTGTATGTGTGTGTGAGAGCTTATGTGAGTGTGTGTGTACACGTGTGTTTATGTGTGTGTGAGAGCTTATGTGAGTGTGTGTGTACACGTGTGTTTATGTGTGTGTGAGAGCTTATGTGAGTGTTTGTGTGTACACGTGTGTTTATGTGTGTGTGAGAGCTTATGTGAGTGTGTGTGTACACGTGTGTTTATGTGTGTGTGAGAGCTTATGTGAGTGTGTGTGTACACGTGTGTGTGCTTACGTGTGTGTGAGAGCTTATGTGAGTGTTTGTGTGTACACGTGTGTATGTGTGTGTGAGAGCTTATGTGAGTGTGTGTGTACACGTGTGTTTATGTGTGTGTGAGAGCTTATGTGAGTGTGTGTGTACACGTGTGTGTGCTTACGTGTGTGTGAGAGCTTATGTGAGTGTTTGTGTGTACACGTGTGTTTATGTGTGTGTGAGAGCTTATGTGAGTGTGTGTGTACACGTGTGTATGTGTGTGTGAGAGCTTATGTGAGTGTGTGTGTACACGTGTGTTTATGTGTGTGTGAGAGCTTATGTGAGTGTGTGTGTACACGTGTGTGTGTGTGTGTGAGAGCTTATGTGAGTGTTTGTGTACGTGTGTGCTTACGTGTGTGTGAGAGCTTATGTGAGTGTGTGTGTACACGTGTGTTTATGTGTGTGTGAGAGCTTATGTGAGTGTGTGTGTACGTGTGTGCTTACGTGTGTGTGAGAGCTTATGTGAGTGTGTGTGTACACGTGTGTATGTGTGTGTGAGAGCTTATGTGAGTGTTTGTGTACGTGTGTGCTTACGTGTGTGTGAGAGCTTATGTGAGTGTGTGTGTACACGTGTGTTTATGTGTGTGTGAGAGCTTATGTGAGTGTGTGTGTACACGTGTGTATGTGTGTGTGAGAGCTTATGTGAGTGTTTGTGTACGTGTGTGCTTACGTGTGTGTGAGAGCTTATGTGAGTGTGTGTGTGTACATGTGTGTGTGAGAGCTTATGTGAGTGTGTGTGTGTACATGTGTGTGTGAGAGCTTATGTGAGTGTTTGTGTGTACACGTGTGTATGTGTGTGTGAGAGCTTATGTGAGTGTGTGTGTGTACATGTGTGTGTGAGAGCTTATGTGAGTGTGTGTGTACACGTGTGTGTGAGAGCTTATGTGAGTGTGTGTGTACACGTGTGTATGTGTGTGTGAGAGCTTATGTGAGTGTTTGTGTACGTGTGTGCTTACGTGTGTGTGAGATCTTATGTGAGTGTGTGTGTGTACATGTGTGTGTGAGAGCTTATGTGAGTGTGTGTGTGTACATGTGTGTGTGAGAGCTTATGTGAGTGTGTGTGTACACGTGTGTGCTTACATACTTACATTTGTCTGTGCATATGTGTGTATGTATGTGCATGAGTGGGCGCTTACGTGTGTGTGTGTGTGTGTGTGTGTGTGTGTGTGTGTGTGTGTGTGTGTGTGTGTGTGTGTGTGTGTGTGCGCGCGCATCAAAGGTTGATGCTTGCTCAGAGGTTACAATACTGCTATAGTCATCAGAAGGTCACTGCTTTAAGCCCCTGACCAAGATGTAATGAATAAATTATTTAAAGAAATGATGTGCTTCCAACTATGCAGCAACAGTTTAGGGAAGGTCCTTCCCTGTTCCAGCATGAGCGAGCTCTATAAAGACGTGAAGAAAAGCGACAGAGTCCTGACCTCAGCACCACTCAACAGCTCTGGAATGAACTGGAATATCAACTGAGGCTTTCTTGACCAACATCAATTCCCAGTCATATGAAGCTCTGTTGTTTAAATGGGCAAAAATTCCCACAGACATATTTCTAAGTCCAGTGAGAAGGCTTCACATAAGTGGCTGTTGTTGTGGCTTAAAAGGTCACATAGAGGTCACTGTATTATAATACCATTTGTTTTTTAACTGGGGCGTCCAACAAGCTCCTGGTCAGGTGTCCAGATACTTTTGGCCATATAGTGCAGGTTGGAAAAGAAATGAAATTCAGCAAATAAACAGTAATTGTTTATTATAATGAGCAAGAATGTAAACTTCACCTAGAAAATGTGTGTATTTGTTTATGCTGCATTAAAAGCCCTAACACTGGTTCCATTGATGCCCGGATGCCATCGACCTACGACCTTTAGGAGACCTGAGGTCATTTCCTGAACAGTCCACAGCTCACAGCATCTGAAGCAGGGTTGTGACGGAGGCGAGTGTGAATGAGTGAGTGTGTTTGTGCAGGCGAGTGCTCGTGTACGTTCAAGGTGTCACTCAGATAAGACATAAATAATGGCCTGTGTGTGTGTGTGTGTGTGTGTGTGTGTGTGTGTGTAATACGAGCTTGAAGTTTGACACACCGCTCTCAAGGTCAAAACCGCGCTCACCGAGGTTGCTCACACTTTCTGGCCTTGTCAATCACTTTGTTGCCCAGCAACAGCAGGGGGTGAAGCAGGACGGCGGGGTTAGAGAAGGACTTCCGTAGTTCAGGCTGGAGGTGGAGTTCTGAGACGGGTTCTCGCAGAGCGCGGTTCCGCTCGGTATCGCCACCCGTACTGGCACCACTAGGGTAACAGCTGTATCAAAAATAGGGAAATAGCGATATCATTCAAGCTTGCCCCAGTTTGGATATACTCAATGTCCCTGTGCACTGTAGTGACCTCTGCTGGCCGCAGAGCATTCTGACCTGTCAGGTACTCAGTGAAGGTTTATTTGAGGAGGCCGTTTCACATCCCATTGTTCAGTAACCCCACAAGACTAGAACTCGACGCTGTGGGCCGCCAGAGTGCCAACTTTTGTTTCTACTTCCCCATCGTAGCATTCTCATTGTAATCGTCCTATACAGTAATACTCCTGTTTACGATGTTTAGGCTTTATGGTAGTTATCGTTAACATCTAGACGCATCTGACATCATCCTACACTCCCGAGAAGAGGGCGTGTCTAAATTCTTAGATACTTTTAAAATGCTCCTGAAGAGGCGCCTTAATTCTGAGTGATAATCTGACTGAATAACGAGGGAGCGTCCCAGCGTTCAGTGCGGCACGACTTTTCAAATGTAAATAAATTTGCATTGATGTTTAATTTGTATAAAGGTGAGGGATGTAACGATACGATTTTAAACAAAATGAAATTGAAGACAAATTATGACAAAGTTTTCTTTTGTTATTTCTCTTAAAAATAAAATAATATACTTTGTGTGCTTATCTTTTATTCATCTAAATAATGAACGTCCTTTTCTTTCTGAGGTTGGTACAAACTGTGCAAAACAATGCTGCACATTTCCCTCTGTGTAAAAAAAAACTGAAATGAAATAAATCCCACATTATATTTAAGCAATAGAACACGAGAGGTCGTGTGTTATCGAATAAAAAAATAGAATTTAGTTATTTATTATAGTTATTGTGTTATTTGTATATGTTAATCTGCACACTTCCGTTCATTGTGCAGTTAAAAAAAGAAACGGCTGCTTTGTAGGATGTGCATCGGCATCAAACAGTTTCAGAGTCTGGCCAAACGGGCTGCAGGTCGAATTTCTGGATGTGTGTGAGCACAAATAGGCCCACAAAACAACCGGCGGCTTGTGTGCATGAAGCTCGTCGTTACTGGCGATGCGTCAGCGTTCTCAACCAATCAGATTGTAAGTTCGGAACTAACTGTTGTATAAAAATAAATGAATAATACAAATAAAGAAAGTATCCTTACATAAATACATTTGGCTGGAAAATTCCGAACCTGGCAACCCTGTAGTGACGTCAACCAGGCGAGGTGAATAGCGCCAGCGCCCTCTGCTGTTGAAAGTGAATATTGATTCATTTTACATGTAAAACGATTTGAATCGTTACACGTGTGAATCGATTTTTAACTGTCTTGTGGTGCATCGTTACATCCCTAGTAAAGGTGCACCAGTGTCGTTTATTTGTGAATTCGGGCTCGTCAGGGGCAGTTTAACCGTTTTTCGGTACACGGAGGGAGACGTTAGCTGGCGTGCTAGCGGGTTGTGCCGCCTCAGCCCGTCGGTTTGAATGGCCTGAGGCTAACTGTGTTAGCTTAGTAAGTTAAAACTGCAGTGGCGTAATCTCTGTATAAGTAGAGCGTCTAAATAATCTGCCTTGTGGGTTCCATGTCTTAGGCAGCTGATCAGGTAGGCAGTAGGCAGCAAGGCAGCTCACTAGGTTTTCAGACAGACTTTCTGAAGTGATGTTAGTGGGCTAAAAAATTAACGCTCTCTCTTTTGTTCTCTCTCTCTCTCTCTCTCTCTCTCTCGCTCTCTCTCGCAGTGTCATCAGTAAGGTCTCAGATTTGGAAGCCACCCCTCCTCCTTCTCGGACTCCCGTGCCCCGCTCGGGTCCAGGTGCGCGGATGCGCTCTCCTCCTGTCGTCGTTCCCCCCACTCCACCTCCCGTTGCCCCTATACCTCACCCGCCACCTGTGGTGCTGCCACCCCCTCCGCCCCCGGTGCTTCAGCCCCCAGCCAACCAGGGCAAGGCCCGCGGCTGCAGCGTCGTCACGGAGACCGTCAGTGCTTACGTGGTAAGTCTGTTATTCCCTTTGCCCTAAACACGATGAACACGTTTAATCAGGTGCACACTGCAGGTATACCACTACTGACTGTAGCACTTCTGTTTTTTTATGCGCAGTGTTCCACCACCTAAATAATATCTTAGTACTGAAGCTGTGATGCTTTCTGTCTGTTGATAGACAGTGTAGAACGGCCAGCGTGCACCGACACGCACCTACAGGGGTGTGAAAAAAGTTATTACCCCCTCCTTACATATCTGACACAACACAACCTGAAACGAAGCAAACTGTTTTGCAAATGGCAGCTTAGCACAGAGGCTTCTCATACCTAGCAGTGATGTGCTCCGTGCAACGAGGGATCTTCAATAAGTTTCCTCACTTGTATATTTTGGTTATAAGCGGTGAGGGTGTGGTAGGAGGAGAAGTAATCGGTCGTGTCTGAGAGACCGAGAGAAGCTTATAGTCCGGATTTAGCTCCATCTGATTTACTCCTTTTTGGACTCTCAAAGAAGCTTTAAGGGGAAGAAGATTTTCATGTGATGATGATGTGAAAGCAGCGCTGCATCAGTGGCTACGAGCTCAACCTAATAGACAGACAGACAGACAGACAGACCCAAGAAGGATGGGCCCTGCTGAGTCTGGTTCCTCTCAAGGTTTCTTCCTGTAATTTTCAGGGAGTTTTTCCTTGCCACAGTCGCCCTCGGCTTGCTCAACAGGGGTTTTTGTATCTGTTGGTCCTGGATTTTGTAAAGTTGCTTTGAGACAATGTATATTGTAAAAAGCGCTGTATAAATAAAGTTGACTTGACAGACAGACAGACAGACAGACAGACAGATAGACAGATCTATAGATAGATAGACAGACAGACAGACAGACAGACAGAGAGAGAGAGAGATAGATAGACAGACAGACAGACAGATAAATAGATCTATAGATAGACAGACCGATAGATAGATAGATACAGACAGATAGATAGACAGATAGACAGACAGACAGACAGACAGACAGATAGATAGATAGATAGATAGATAAATAGAGACAGATAGATAGATACAGACAGATAGATAGACAGACAGATAGACAGATCAACAGACAGACAGACAGATAAATAGATCTATAGATAGACAGACCGATAGATAGATAGATACAGACAGATAGACAGATTGACAGACAGACAGACAGACAGACAGACAGATAAATAGAGACAGATAGATAGATTAACAGACTGACCGACCGACCGACAGACAGATAGATCTATAAGACAGATAGATAAACAGACAGACAGACAGATAAAAAGACAGACAAATAGACACAGATAGATATATAGATTAGACAGCTATATGAACAGACAGACAGATATATAGATTAGACAGATAGATAGACAGACAGTCTCCTTGTGTCTGTGTGCCTTGCGGCCATTGAAAAGCTGGGATAGGCTCAAGCACCCTAACCCTAACCTCCCCCCACCCCGCGACCATAATTGGATAAGCAGATAACAAAATGAA
Source organism: Trichomycterus rosablanca (assembly GCF_030014385.1). Taxonomy (NCBI): domain Eukaryota; kingdom Metazoa; phylum Chordata; class Actinopteri; order Siluriformes; family Trichomycteridae; genus Trichomycterus; species Trichomycterus rosablanca. The sequence goes on from NC_085988.1 coordinate 82,633,770, forward strand.
TGAATGTCCACAGTTTTCCGCAAAAGTGAAAATCATCTTCCGATTTCTATCAGCTAGTAAAAACAGGTTCTGTACTTCTGTACTTCTGTCATATAAATATCAGATGTAAAGCAAACCCTTGAAAAGCTAAAGCAGGGGATGCCTGTAGTTTGTAAAGGGTGCAGTCAAACTAGCCCTGTTTATATGGGCCCAGAGAAGTCCTCAGCTGTAGTAAATCCTATTTACTAACAAGGATTTAGAGGTGTACCTCGTATGCCAGTATCTGGAAAATAGTGGCTTACACATGCTTCCTCCGACTGACCTACACTTGCTAATGTGGTCGACCTCCTTGTAATCACTCTCACCAAAAACAGATTCCCAGTTATGCTCTCTAGGACTACCAGCCAAGACGAGCCTCATTTAAAAGGAAAGCATTGCACAGCAGTGCACCCGTGTCTCTTAAACCTTTACGTTTTGGAAATGTTCATGATGGGCTTTGTCATGTGACCCGCAGATTCGGGACGAGTGGGGTAACCAGATCTGGATCTGTCCCGGTTGTAATAAACCCGACGATGGAAGTCCCATGATCGGCTGTGACGAGTGTGACGACTGGTACCACTGGTAAGTATCACATAAACTGGAAATAAATCAATATTGTCTGTGTTCTTTAATTCTAGCTACATTTCACTATACTGCCAAAAGTATTCACTCACCCGTCCAAATCATTGAATTCAGGTGTTCCAATCACTTCCATGTTCACAGGTGTATAAAACCGAGCACCTCGGCATGCAGACTGCTTCTACACACATCAGTGAAAGAACGGGTCGCTCTCAGGAGCTCGGTGAATTCCAGCGTGGTACCGTGATGCCACCTGTGCAACAAGTCCAGTCGTGAAATGTCCTCACTACTAAATATTCCACAGTCGACTGTCAGTGCTATTATAATAAAGTGGAAGCGATTGGGAACGACAGCGACTCAACCACAAAGTGGTACCACGTAAAATGACAGAGCGGGTCAGCGGACGCTGAGGAACATAGTGCGCAGAGGTCACCAACTTTCTGCAGAGTCCATCACTACAGACCTCCAAACTTCATGTGGCCTTCAGATGAGCTGAAGAACAGTGTGTAGATCTTCATGGAACGGGTTCCCGTGGCCGAGCAGCTGCATCCGAGCCTTATATCACCGAGCGCGATGCAAAGCGTCGGATGCAGTGGTGTAAAGCACGCCGCCACTGGACTCTAGAGCAGTGCAGACGTGTTCTCTGGAGTGACGGATCACGCTTCTCCGTTTGCCGATCCGATGGACGAGTCTGGGTTTGGCGGTTGCCAGGAGAACGGTACTCGTCTGACTGTATTGTGCCGAGTGTAGAGTGTGGTGGAGGGGGATTATGGTGTGGGGGTGTTTTTCAGGAGTTGGGCTCGGCCCCTTAGTTCCAGTGAGAGGAACTCTTAATGCTTCAGCGTACCAAGAGATTTTGGTCAATTTCATGCTCCCGACTTTGAGGGAACAGTTTGGGGATGGTCCCTTCCTGTTCCAACATGACTGCGCACCAGTGCACAAAGCACAAGGTCCATAAAGACGTGGATGAGCCAGTTTGGTGTGGAAGAACTTGACTGGCCTGCACAGAGTCCTGACCTCAACCCGATAGAACACCTTTGGGATGAATTAGAGCGGAGACTGTGAGCCAGGCCTTCTCGTCCAACATCAGTGTCTGACCTCACTAATGCGCTTCTGGAAGAACGGTCAAAAATTCCCATAAACACACTCCTAAACCTTGTGGAAAGCCTTCCCAGAAGAGTTGAAGCTGTTATAGCTGCAAAGGGTGGGACCACATCATATTAAACCCTATGGATTAAGAATGGGAGTCACTCAAGTTCATATGTGTGTGAAGGCAGACGAGCGAATACTTTTGGCAATATGGTGTATGTGACCAAAAGTATGTGGACAGCTCTTTTAATTGCATCTTATCAGATCTTTAGTGTATATTGACTTTGTTTCTATCGACTGAATCCTTTCCTTGTGGAGTTTGTCTGTGTGGGTTTCCTACGGGAGCTCCAGTTTCCTCCCACAGTCATGTAAATGTGACCAAAGTGTGTAAAACATGACGTTGAAATCATAATACATAAATACTTACAGACCAACAGTACTGTGACAGTATATTGCATAAGCGTTTGAGGGTTAAGAGCCTTGCTCAAGGGTCCAACAGTGGCAACCTGACAGTGGTGGGGCTTGAACCACTCACTGACTGTCTTAACCGCTTATCCAGTTAGGGTCGCTGGGGGGTGCTGGAGCCTATCCCAGCTTTTCAATGGGCGCAAGGCACACAGTAACACCCTGGACGGGGCGCCAGTCCATCGCAGGTTGGGCAGACACACACACACACATTCACCTATAGGGCAATTTAGTGTCTCCAATAAACCTCATGTTTTTGGACTGTGGGAGGAAACCGGAGCTCCCGGAGGAAACCCACACAGACACGGGGAGAACATGCGAACTCCGCACAGAAAGGACCCGGACCGCCCCGCCTGGGGATCGAACCCAGGACCTCCTCGCTGTGAGGCGACAGTGCTACCCACCGAGCCACCGTGCCCACTAGGCGACAACTGTTTATTTCTCTGCACGTTTACAAAACTGTGTCTCAGCTCCATTTTTACCGCAGAAGCACAAGCAATTCTAATGGCTATAACATATTTCCAGAGATCAAGTCACCAGAAAGCCACCATATGCACAGATTCAAAGTCCTGCATTCAAGCCATCAAATCACTAAATATTGACCATCTTCGAAGAAATACTGCATAAACTGAAAGCACTGGAAGAATCAAATAAAATTCTGAGGTTTTGTTGGATACCAGGCCACGAGGGTATAAGGGGAAATATATCATAGCCAAAAGAGCAGCAGAACAACCAGTCACACCAATATACATACCACCAACAGACTTAAGACCCCTCATAAGGAGTTATATACAAGAAAAATGGCAAGAGGACTGGGATTTACAAGAAAATAACAAACTCGGGGAAATCCAACAAAGCGTACAACCAAACAAAATGACCTATACTCAGAAGAGGGAGGACCAAGTAGCCCTCACACGATGCAGAATAGGACACTCAAACCTTACACACGGACACCTACTAAAAGGAGAACAGACCCCAAAGTGCTCTCATTGCTCAATTACTTTAACAATTAAACATATTCTATGTGAATGCGAGTTGTTTTTACCCAGGACAGAAATCTATACCTAATTGGATCAGATATAAAAGAAATTTTTAGAAAAACGGCTCCTTCTAAGATTTAAAAATTTCTGAAAAGCATAAAACTAAAACGTCTCTTGTAATCTCAACCTCTTTAAACATCTTTCGCGTAGTTAAAGTGTTCTGAAAAACATACAAATGGCACGCCATAGAGGTGGCTCTAAATACAGAGCTTATAATGCCGATAAAACACAACACAACAACAAAACTGTGTCTCTCTCTCTCTCTCTCTCTCAGGCCTTGTGTGGGGATCATAGCCGCCCCTCCGGAGGATCAGTCCTGGTACTGTGTCAAGTGTTCTGGCAAGAAGAAAGACAAGAAAACAAAGAAGAGGAAACGTAAAGCGCACTGATGATCCTCCTACCGTTCGGCTCCAGCTCTCTCTCTCTCTCAGTCTGGACCTCTCTCTCTCTCTCTCTCTCTCTCTCTCCCTCTCTCCTTTTTAATCCGAGTCTCTCCGGTCATTTAAGTATTTTTTAAAAGGAAAAAAAGACGATATGTTGTTTTTTTTATGTGGATGATTCTATGATATGTCTATACGATGTGTGTACAGAAGCCAGCCACTGTTCAGTCACTGAGAGAGTGTGTGTGTGTGTGTGTGTATGAGAGGCTTTACATCTTCATGGATGGGTTTTTCAGACGTGTCCTGACCCGTCACCGTCACCTCACCTAAAAAAAGAAAAGAGAATTGATTCTGTACGCTGGTCCGCCTTTTTAATAATATTCTGATTTACTCTGACTGAAAGTGCAGTTTCCTTTTATTGTGCATTCGATTAAAAGCTGTTTTTTCCACTTCGCTTGGTCAGTGATTTTGGGTCATTGGGTCGCGGTGGGTCCGAATCATTGGGCTGGACTGGTAGCCAGTCTGTTACAGGGCAAAAAACAACACACACACACACACACACACAAACATACACACAGGACAATTTCTAGTAGCTCCACTTGGTCTGACTGCATGTCTGGGACAAAACCGGAGCACCCAGAGGAAACCCAAGCAGACACGAGGAGAACATGCAAACTTCACACAGGGAATCGAACCCAAGCCCTTCTTGCTGTGAGGCAACAGCACTACCCACTGCGCCACCACGCCGCTTTTCTTAATCACAGTGGTTTGTTCTTACACTTAAGTATTAAATGCTGATGGACTACTTTTGGGAAAATGGAACTTATACGACTTAAAATCATTCAGAATTTATTCTTAAAATTAAAACCTGTTCTTTAAATCATTTAAATGTATTCTTACAATTAAAACCTGTTCTTTAAATCATTTAAATTCATTCTTAAAATCAAAATCTAATCCTGAAATCATTTTAAATGTATTCTTAAAATCAAACTTGTACGACTTTTATTTTCTATTATTTTGAATTAATTCTTAAAATTAAAACTTACACGACTTTCAAAACTCACGCTTTGAGTTTTTTCTCGAAAGATTATAGAACTTTACTCTAAATATTAAAACCTGCCTTGCTTATTCTAGATATCATTTTTAAGTGATTTTTGAAATTTATTAAAAAAAATTCCTAAAATTGAAACTTGTACGACTTTATTTTCGATAATTTTGAATTGATTCTTAAAATTGAAACTTTATTCTTGAAATCATTTTAACTTTATTCTCACTCAAAAATGAAAGAACTTTATATATCTGAATATCAAAACTTGCCCGACTTTATTGTAAATATAGTTTTGAAATGATTCCCGAAGTTGAAACTTATACGATTTTTTTCTCTTAAATTAAAACTTATACAACTTTATTCTTAAAATTTCAACTTTCTCCTTGAAATCATTCTCAAAATCAAAAATTATAAAACTTAATTCTGAATATTAAAAATTGCCCGACTTTATTCTAATGATTCTCAAAATCTAAACTTATAGCACTGCATTCTTAAAATCATTTTTACTGTTTTTCTCTAAATAATTTTTACTTTATTCTCGAAAACTACTGAAAACTATTCAACTTTATTTTTTACATCAAAAATGTATGATTTTATTCATCATTTTGAATTGATTCTTGAACTTTAAACTTAAATCACTTTCTTCTTGAAATCATTTTAACTTCAAAATCTACAATTATAAAACTTTATTCTAAATATCAAAACTTGCACTGCTTTATTCTAGATGTCATTTTAAAATGATTCCTGAAATTAAAACTTCTATGATTTTTTCTTAAAATTGAAACTTGTACGACTTTATTTTAGAAATCTTTTTCAATTGATTCTTTAATTGAAAACTTATTCGACTTCATTCTTGAAATTAAAACTTTTTCTGACTTAAATTCTGACTTTTAAATTTATTTAAACTTTATTTTTTATTTCAAAACTTGTGCAACTTTTATTTTTAATTTTTTTTGAATTCTTTAAATTGAACCTTGACACGACTTTATTCTTGAAATAGTTTGACTTTTTTTCTCGATATCAAAAATGATAGAACTTTATTCTGAATATCAGAACAATTTTATTTAATTTTTTTCTTAATGATTTTGACTTTATTCTTCAAATTAAAAATTATACAACTTTATTATGGATTTTCAACTATTTTATTTTACTTTATTGAAATTGATGCTTGTACGACTTTCTTCTTAAAATCATTTGCCTTTTTTTCAGAATGAAAAGTTATAAAACTTTATTCAGAATATCAAAAATTGCCTGACTTTAATCTAGAAATCATTTTAAAATGATTCCCGAAATTTAAACTTACAATTTTTTTCCTAAAATTAAAAACTAAACTCGAAATAATTTCAGCTTTCCTTGAAATTATTTTACCTTTATTTTCAAAGTCAAAAATTATAGAACTTTATTTTGAACATCAAACCTTGCCCTGCTTTGTTTTAAGTCATTTTTAAATGATTCCCAAAGTTAAATCATATGATTTTTCTCTAAATGATTTTGACTTTTATACTCGAACTTGAAAATTATACAACTTTACTCTATCATTTACAACTGATTCTTAAAATTGAAACTTACACTTATTCTTTTGACTTCTTTTTTCTCTAAAAATTATAGAACTTTATTCTGAATATTAAAACTGCTCTGCCCTGCTTTATTCTAGATATCATTTTGAAATGATTCTTAAAATTAAAACTCCGACGACTTTATTCCTAAAACTTATGCTTGTACAACTTTAATCTTGCAATCAATTCAACTTTCTTCTTGATTTTATTTTCTTAAAATTGAAACTTAAACTCGAAATAATTTCAACTTTCTCCTTGAAATCAATTTATTCTGTTGAAAATCATCATTTTGAAATGATTCCTAAAATCAAAACTTATTTGACTGTTTTTCTTAAAATTAAAACTTGTACGACTTCATTCTTGAATTTATTCTGACTTTATTTTTTAAAACAAATTTTAATTTTCACTGTTTTGCACCATTGCACTGACTCTACATTTTACTGTGGAGGGTGACAGAGGTTCTACAGTAGAAACAAAACCCACTGTGCCCTTTATCTTCGTGTGTGTCTGTCTGTCTGTGTGTGTGTCTGTGTGTGTCTCTGTGTGTGTCTGTGTCTGTCTGTGTGTCTGTCTGTCTGTGTGTGTCTGTCTGTGTCTGTGTGTGTGCCTGTGTGTGTCTGTGTGTAAATGCCATGCTGTAACTCTTAAGTGTTCCAGTTCACCTGATGCCCGGTCTCTTCTGTTTCTGCCCCGGCCTGAGCTTAACCGTTCCCAGCTCTGCCTCCTCATTAATATCTCATTACACATCCCGGAGTTACCTGTCCTTCCCGCTAATCACGCGCACACACAGACGGACCCTTTCACCAATCAGATCGGGCCTTTGTGATTGGACGAATCAAAGAGAAGTGCAGCTTTTACTGCTGGACCAGTTTTGTTTCCCAGAGATAAGAAATGTCTTCCACATGCAGAGCAGCGGCGGCGGCGGCGGCGGCACTCATTAAGGAAATATCAAGGAGATATAAATGTCGTGCAGTTCGTGCACTGCCATCAGAGATTTATGGTCTGGGATTCAGGACCTCACCAAAACACAGACACACACGAAGTACTTCAATCTGTTTTTAAACTCCCTAACATTTGATTTTAAAGGAAACTCTGATGTCTTTCATGCTAATCTCTGTAAACTTTCACTGCAACCTGGATAAACATGAAGAGAAGCTGAAGACGGATGAGTGACGCCCACGAAGCCACGGTCACCTCATCTTTTCCCCAGCAGAATTTCAAGATTTATTTTAATTATATTCATGTACTTACACTGATCAGCCATAACATTAAAATCACCTCCTTGTTTCTACACTCACTGTCCATGTTATCAGCTCCACTTACCATATAGAAGCACTTTGTAGTTCTACAATTACTGACTGTAGTCCATCTGTTTCTCTTCATACTTTGTTAGCCCCCTTTCATGCTGTTCTTCAATGGTCAGGACCCCCACAGAGCAGGTATTATTTAGGTGGTGGATCATTCTCAGCACTGCAGTGACACTGACATGGTGGTGGTGTGTTAGTGTGTGTTGTGCTGGTATGAGTGGATCAGCGGTTCATTTTTAACACAAACAAGTAACATGAACAGAAGGTCACTGCGTATAATATCAAAATATACTGCCCAAGGCCGCTCAGGTGGCGCACCGGTAAAATACGCTAGCACACCAGAGTTGGGTTTTCGAATACATCGTATTAAAACTCAGCTCTGCCACCCGGCTGGGCTGGGCTGGGCGGCTGCATGAACAACGACTGGCTGTTGTTTACAGGGTTAAGGGCAAGCCGGATCATGGGTCCTCATAACTGGTGTAATTACGACAACTCCTGGCTGATTGATGGTGCCTGCACAGGGCTGAGAAATAATGCTGATCAGGGTGTGGCTCTCTGTGCACAGTGCTGATCGGTATATTTAAGCAATAGAACACGAGAGGGAGTTATTCGCGATAACACACGACCTCAAGTGTTCTATTGCTTTTATACAACAGTTTTTACAAATTAAAGAAAGAAAATAAATCAAAGAAGCCCTGAATTTCATATTGAATATGCTTTAATATTGACAATACCTTCTGCCTAAAAGTAGTTCCACAACGAATTTGCTATGCAACAGTAAAAATTCCCTACCCCACCTTAACACAGCAGGCTAAAAAAGGCCTATAGTTTAACACTACAAAGTAACGCTAGTTTGGAATAAAAATAATGAGCGATTATGAATAAGCGAATATGAAAGGAAGGAGAAAAAGCTAAAAATAAAATTAATTAAGAATTATTATATTATAAGAGATATTGCATTATTTGTATATGTTAATCTGCACACTTCCGTATCAATTTCTGGATGTGTGTGAGCACAAATAGGCCTACAAAACAACCGGCGGCTTGTGTGCATGAAGCTTGTTGTTACTAGCAACGCGTCAGCGGAGTAATACAGTTGTGGTGTGAAAAGGCCGTACTGTTGTCACGAATATCAGCACGGTTAGAACGCTTTTCAATCAATCAGATTGTAAGGTCGGAACTAACTGTTGTATAAATGAACTCGACTTGTGCAGGTGAAAAATGTGCTCAGTCAGTGGTGGAGGGTTGAACCAGTGGAGAATAAAATCAGGGTAATTGAACACGACTAGATTAGGGGAGAAAATTGGGGGGGGGGGGAGGTTGGAAAAATAGAAAATTTAAATATATACAGTGTATCACAAAAGTGAGTACACCCCTCACATTTCTGCAGATATTTAAGTATATCTTTTCATGGGACAACACTGACAAAATGACACTTTGACACAATGAAAAGTAGTCTGTGTGCAGCTTATATAACAGTGTAAATTTATTCTCCCCTTAAAATAACTCAATATACAGCCATTAATGTCTAAACCACCGGCAACAAAAGTGAGTACACCCCTTACTGAAAGTTCCTGAAGTGTCAATATTTTGTGTGGCCACCATTATTTCCCAGAACTGCCTTAACTCTCCTGGGCATGGAGTTTACCAGAGCTTCACAGGTTGCCACTGGAATGCTTTTCCACTTCTCCATGACGACATCACGGAGCTGGTGGATATTCGAGACTTTGCGCTCCTCCACCTTCCGCTTGAGGATGCCCCAAAGATGTTCTATTGGGTTTAGGTCTGGAGACATGCTTGGCCAGTCCATCACCTTTACCCTCAGCCTCTTCAATAAAGCAGTGGTCGTCTTAGAGGTGTGTTTGGGGTCATTATCATGCTGGAACACTGCCCTGCGACCCAGTTTCCGGAGGGAGGGGATCATGCTCTGCTTCAGTATTTCACAGTACATATTGGAGTTCATGTGTCCCTCAATGAAATGTAACTCCCCAACACCTGCTGCACTCATGCAGCCCCAGACCATTGCATTCCCACCACCATGCTTGACTGTAGGCATGACACACTTATCTTTGTACTCCTCACCTGATTGCCGCCACACATGCTTGAGACCATCTGAACCAAACAAATTAATCTTGGTCTCATCAGACCATAGGACATGGTTCCAGTAATCCATGTCCTTTGTTGACATGTCTTCAGCAAACTGTTTGCGGGCTTTCTTGTGTAGAGACTTCAGAAGAGGCTTCCTTCTGGGGTGACAGCCATGCAGACCAATTTGATGTAGTGTGTGGCGTATGGTCTGAGCACTGACAGGCTGACCCCCCACCTTTTCAATCTCTGCAGCAATGCTGACAGCACTCCTGCGCCTATCTTTCAAAGACAGCAGTTGGATGTGACGCTGAGCACGTGCACTCAGCTTCTTTGGACGACCAACGCGAGGTCTGTTCTGAGTGGACCCTGCTCTTTTAAAACGCTGGATGATCTTGGCCACTGTGCTGCAGCTCAGTTTCAGGGTGTTGGCAATCTTCTTGTAGCCTTGGCCATCTTCATGTAGCGCAACAATTCGTCTTTTAAGATCCTCAGAGAGTTCTTTGCCATGAGGTGCCATGTTGGAACTTTCAGTGACCAGTATGAGAGAGTGTGAGAGCTGTACTACTAAATTGAACACACCTGCTCCCTATGCACACCTGAGACCTAGTAACACTAACGAGTCACATGACATTTTGGAGGGAAAATGACAAGCAGTGCTCAATTTGGACATTTAGGGGTGTAGTCTCTTAGGGGTGTACTCACTTTTGTTGCCGGTGGTTTAGACATTAATGGCTGTATATTGAGTTATTTTGAGGGAAGAATAAATTTACACTGTTATATAAGCTGCACACAGACTACTTTTCATTGTGTCAAAGTGTCATTTTGTCAGTGTTGTCCCATGAAAAGATATACTTAAATATCTGCAGAAATGTGAGGGGTGTACTCACTTTTGTGATACACTGTATATATATTTTAATTGATTTTTTTCTTTCTTTTTATACTTGATGCATTTTCTCCTAATTTATCGTAGTCAGTTTGTCTTCCGCTGCTGGTGGATCCCTGATTGCAGTCAAGGTGGGTATATTGCTGCTCACGCCTCCTCCGACCCGCGCGCAGCCCCCTGCAGAACCCTTTTTCACCCATGCATTCTGCACAGGCGCCTCTCTATCTGCCAATCAGGGTCCTTACACAGAGTTTGAAGACCCCACCCACATAGTCCGGTCATATCGCCCAAGCAGAAACGTGTCTGCTGCAGGCACTGGCAATTATGCCCGCTAGATGGCGCCCAGCCGACCGGTGGCAATATGCGGAATATCCTGCTGCGCCACCTGGGTGCCCCTTGTCACAGTTTTATACGTCGGATGCCTTACCTGAAGCAACCTAATTTACCCGGGCTTGGGACCTGCACTAAGGGTGAACTGATGTGTCTACCCAAAATGGCTAGGTTCATGTAACACCATGCGCCTTCTGTATTTGTGCGCTCGGCCTGGGATTTGAACCTCTGGAACTCAGGCACTGCTGTTACCATCACACCACACCAGCTTCATAGTAAATCATTAATAATAATTCAGAATGGTGACGTTTTGTGAATTAGCAGCTACCTGCCAGTGGCTGTATTTAACTCTGATGTGTATTTTGAAAGTGAAACAGTGAAGATGTTTGGAATATAAAGTCTTTCATTACAGGGAGCAGAAACCACGCGCTTCATTTCACTGTTAAACGACGCCGTCTTACAACATCAGAACGACGTGCTAATCGCAGAGTGTGGACGAACCTGAGTCAGCGGTCAGCGTGGATTTGAAGGTGCACTTTAATAAGATCGGGGTCAAACACAAAGGTGAAAGATTAAATTGTGCTCAAGGTCCTTTTTACTCCCCGGGTGAGAGGAGATGACGGCAAATAGCCGAGTCCAGTCACTCTCTCACCCTCACGCACAATCCAGTAAAAATAATCCTGTCTGATAACGGGTTTCACTGCAAACACTAGCAAATACATTCTCACTGGAAAAACAAATCAGATCATTAGATTAGATTAATGCCCTGATGTTCATTGTGTATACACACACAGACTATTAAATTGGGCACAGCTTTCACATAGCTTTTACACAGCCTTTAGGGCGGTACGGTGGCTCAGTTGGTAGCACTGTCGCCTCGCAGCAAGAAGGTCCTGGGTTCGATCTCCAGGTGGGGCGGTCCGGGTCCTTTCTGTGTCTGTGTGTGTTTCCTCCGGGAGCTCTGGTTTCCCCCCACAGTACAAAGACGTGCAAGTGAGGTGAACTGGAGACACTAAATTGTCCATGACTGTGTTTGATATGAACTTGTGAACTGATGAATCTTGTGTACTGAGTAACTATCGTTCCTGTCATGAATGTAACCAAAGTGTTAAACATGACGTTAAAATCCTAATAAACAAATAAACAAGCCTTTAAGTACCTTTTATGTAGCTTTAATGCAACTTTTACGTTGCTTTTGTGTAGCTTTTAGCTTAGTGGGTCAAGTTTGGGCTATCAATCTGAAGCTTTGAATCATGGGACATACTGTAATTGGCCCAGTTTTCTTGGTGGAAGAGTTGCATTCCTGTCTCACCTATCAGTAAGCACTCCCTTCCCAAAATGTACCTAGTAACACTGAGCGGAAGCTGATGGCTGGCATGACATGTGCAAGTTCTCACCCACCAAGGTTAAAGCTGTTGAACAATTTATCACCTGGTTTCAATATTGTTGAAATTCTGTGTTGCTGGATTTCAAGCTACAGTAACAATCAGGGTAAAAGTAAAAGAGCTTTCTGAAGCTCTCAGGAACATAACTGTTCAACAACGATGAAATGGAAAAAACTCACAGAGCCAAACGCATTTAACGTCCTTATCAATTACATATCCAAAGCGACTTATGATTGTGACTAATTACTATTCGAGGTTAAACATGAAAATGAACTGACAATAAAATAATAATGAAGTAAAACAAAATGTCCCGGGTCATATAAAAGTAGAATTCATTCTTAAATAACTGTGATGGAGCCTAGCGCACCAGAGTTGGGGTTTCGAATACATTGTATCGAATCTCAGCTCTGCTTTTCCGACTGGGCTGGGTGGCTGCATGAACAACGATTGGCTGTTGTTCAGGGTTAGAGGGTAAGAAAGTCGGATCATAGGTCCTCATAACTGGCGGCTGACTGATGGCGCCTGCACAGGGCTGAGGAATAATGCTGATGGGGGTGTGGCCCTCCGTACACGGTGCCCGTCGGTGTACGAACTCGACTCGTGCAGGTGAAAAATGCAGTCTGTACTGACTGTACGTACCGGAGGGGGTGCATGTCAGTTGAGAGGCGTCCTCAGTCAGCGGTGAAGGGTCGAATCAGTATAGAGGATGCAATCAGGGTAATTGGACACGACTAGACTAGACGTCTGTGGAATTTTTGCCCATTCAGTCAAAACATGGCAGCATTTGTATGGCTGGACACTGATGTTGGTCAAGAATGATGTTGGTCAGTTGATGTTCCGGTTCATTTCAGAGCTGTTGAGGTTGAGGTCAGGACTTTTCTTCATGCCTTTATAGAGCTTGCATTGTGCACAAGGGGCACAGTCATGCTGGAACAGGAAAGAGCCTTCCCTAAACTGTTGCTGCAAGGTTGAAAGCATAAAATTTCTTTTAGATAATTGATTTATTACACCTGTTAGTGATTGTAATACACATGAAGTTGTCCCAATACCTGAATTTACACAATCAGATAATATTTAATTTAAACATGTAAACATTTTCATTCATTTTCTTAACCGCTTATGCAATTAGGGTCGCAGGTGGGTGCTGGAGCTTATCCCAGCTTTTCAATGGGTGCAAGGCACACAGTAACACCCTGGTCGAGGCACCAGTCCATCGCAGGGCAGACACACACACACACACGCATTCACTTATAGGGCAATTCTCCAATTAACCTGAGTGGACTGTGGGAGGAAACCAGAGCTCCCGGAGGAAACCCACACAGACACAGGGAGAACATGCAAACTCCACACAGAAAGGACCCGGACCGCCCTGCCTGGGGATCAAACCCATGACCTTGCTGTGAGGCAACAGTGCTACCCACCGAGTCACCATGCCGCCCATCAGGTAACATTTAATTCAAACTTTTAACTGGAGATGTGAACATATAAACATGCGAATGTTAAAACTCACTGTTGTGGATTTTAATATTTTAACGTTGGTTTGCAGGTTTATGAACAAAATCACCCTGATTTACCGCTGTAATTACTTTAATCCTCAAATGACCGGAGGAATTGAATATCTGTGCAATGTTATATTTTCATTTCCATTTTCTCCTCCTCAGTCTTTGAAATCAGAGTTAAAGTTAAAGAACCATCAGCGTTATCGTGGGAAACAAAGATATTTCAGGGTGATGCCACCAGCTTGTTTATATTTTTTAATTCATTATTATAATTATTAATGTTTATGAGGTTCCGGGCTGTATAGCGCTGTTCCTCAATCTCTTCCACTTTTTTATCAATTGTTTTGAAACCACAAGCTTGAAAAGCAATTAGAGACGCGGAGCAATTAAAAAAAAGTGATTTCTAATTAGAACCTTTATTTATTGCAGGATATTTTTCTCTTCAGCCTGAAGCTTTGTGTGTAAATGAGAGAGAGAGAGAGAGAGAGAGAGAGAGAGAGCTGAACTCTCTGAATGGCCTGTATTCTGTACTTCTGTATTGAATATACTGAATATAGTTCACGTGTAATCAGCCTGCCGGTGCACAAACTTTGTGAAGGTGCAGTAAGCAGATAGAGCTTATTACTAAACCAAAGGCGCTAATGAAGCCCCTCTATCTGCTCTCATTACGCTCATTACCAACTTTCTGCCTCCCCCCCGCTGAGAGAGAAAAGAAAACAACAAACAGGAAGAAATTATCAGGCAGGAAACGCAGAGAGAGGTTTGTGTTTAATTATCTATCATAACGCATTTCATTATAGTTACTGAACCCCACTCCTCTCCACACTTTCACTCTGTAAAGAAACCAAACAGTGAGTGAGTGAATGAGTGAGTGAGTGAGTGAATAAGGAAGTGAGTGAGTGAATGAGTGAGTGAGTGAATGAGTGAGTGAGTGAGTGAGTGAATAAGGAAGTAAGTGAATGAGTGAGTGAGTGAGTGAATAAGGAAGTGAGTGAATAAGGAAGTGAGTGAGTGAGTGAATAAGGAAGTGAGTGAATAAGGAAGTGAGTGAATAAGGAAGTGAGTGAATGACTTATGAAATGAGTAGGAGAATTAATCAACGAGTGAATGAGTTATTATTAATGGATAATTTAGTGTCTCCAATTCACCTCACTTGCACGTCTTTGGACTGTGGGAGGAAACCGGAGCACCCGGAGGAAACCCACACAGACACGGGGAGAACATGCAAACTCCACACAGAAAGGACCCAGACCGCCCCACCTGGGGATCGAACCCAGGACCTTCTTGCTGTGAGGCGACAGTGCTACCCACAGTGCCATTGTGCTGCCCAGTTAGTAATATGTGAATCAATAAGTAATTAACCAATTAATTACTAAGTTTAATCATTTACATGACTTACATTTGCATTCAGTTGTGGGACAGTTGTGGAATAGTGGTTAAGGTACTGGACTAGTAATCCAAGGGTTGCTGGTTCAAGCCCCACCACTGCCAGGTTGCCACTATTGGGCCCTTGAGCAAGGCCCTTAACCTTTAATTGCTTAGACAGTATACTGTCACAGTACTGTAAGTCGCTTTGGAAAGTAGCGTCTGCTAAATGCCGAAAATGTAAATGTGAATAATTTGCTTGAGGATGAGAGAGAAACAGAATGAATGAGAGCACGTGAGAAAGAAAGTAAGAATAGAAGAGTGTATGTGAATGAGTTTGAGAGAGTGATTGAGATGAAGTAAGAATCAGTGTGAGAATGTGTGTCAGAGAGATGAGATTAAGAATGAGAATGAATGAGAGCATGTGTGAGAGAAAGAGGAAGGAAGAGGAGTGTAAGTGCATGTGAGTGAGTTTGAGAGAGAGAGAGAGAGAGAGAGAGAGAGAGAGAGAGAGAGAGAGAGAGATTGATATCAAGTAAGAATAAGTGTATAGAATCGAATGCCTTTATTTGTCATATATACAGATACACGTGTACTGTACAAATACAGTGGCTGCACTGCAGAGCTTGGATTCTAACTCTTTCAGGTGATAGCCCAAAGCTCTACCCACTAGGCTGAGAGTCCCACTAAGAGAGAACTGAGAAGTGAAAGAGAATAGAGGAGAATAGGAGAAACGAAAAGCATGTCAATATGAGAGAACTGGTGAGAGAAGGAGCTTGTAAATGAGGGTGAGAATGTGTGTGAGAATGAGAGAGGGGTGAGATTGAGAAGTAATGAGAAAGAGAATGATTGGGAGAAAGGTAAAAAGTGTAAATGCAGGTGAGTACGTTTGAGAGAGAGATGGAAAGAGAAAGTGAGCATGAGTGGGAGTATAAGAGAATGGGAGAAATGAGATTGAGACAGAATATGATCATGAGAAAGAGAGAAAGACAGAAGGAACGAGAGTGAGAAAGTAAGCGCGAGAATGAGAAAAGGAAAAAGAGAATGAGAAAGCGAGAGAATGACTTTGTACTGACCTCGTCTCAGACATGGAAATGGGCTTTGGGTGTTATCAGCGTTTCCCAGGCAACCATCACAGTCCTGCATCCAGCGCTGGGAGAAACGAGTTATAAAATTAAATCAAAATAATAAAGATGCTGGAGCGTAGCGGCGGATTACCCATGATCCCGAGCGCCAATCAAACATAAATAAACACATAAATAAACACGGCCTGCTGTAGAAGCTGTAACGCTAACGTAGCTGTAAACATCATATACGTCTGAGCTGATAATCATGATTCAGCGCTGCTGCTGTACTGATGTGATCAGTCGAGGTGCCTCAAACATCCTGTTATGAACGCCGGAGCTCTATTAGTGTTTAATAACTGCTCTGATTAATTGGCCTGCAGTAATTAGACAGTGTGCTGCTATATCCTGGTCAGGGTCATGGTGGGTCAGGGTCACGATTTTTCTGGAGTCACGGGGGCTGAATGCAGTCACACACCCTGACCGGACGGCAGTACACCAAGAGGCCTCGGCCACCCCAAACCCATCCCCATTTCCAGGAGTAGCCAGTCATGTCTGTATGTGGATGCCCGATTGGTCAATAGCACTGCTGGGGATTTGAACCCTGATTCCCACTGGTAGTTTATTATTATTATTATTATTAATTTTACTTTTTATTATTATTATTATTATTATTATTATTATTATTATTATTATTACTTTTACTTTTTATTATTATTTTAATTATTATTATTATTATTATTATTTTTACTTTTTATTATTATTTTAATTATTATTATTATTATTATTATTATTATTATTATTACTACTACCTTTAATATTATTATTATTATTATTACTTTATTTATCATTATTATTATTACCTTTATTATATTATTATTACCTGTATTATATTATTATTATTATTACCTTAATTATATTATTATTACTTTTCTTTTTATTACCTTTATTATTATTATTATTATTATTATTATTATTAATATTACTTTTATTATTAGTACCTTTATTATTATTATTATTATTATTATTATTACTTTTCTTTTGATAATCTTTATTATTATTATTACTTTTATTATATTATTAATATTATTATTATTATTATTACTTTTATT
Organism: Trichomycterus rosablanca; assembly: GCF_030014385.1. Classification (NCBI taxonomy): domain Eukaryota; kingdom Metazoa; phylum Chordata; class Actinopteri; order Siluriformes; family Trichomycteridae; genus Trichomycterus; species Trichomycterus rosablanca. Next base: position 82,650,978 of record NC_085988.1, read on the forward strand.
GTTATTACTTTTATTATTATTACTTTTATTATTGTTATTATTACCTTTGTTATATTAATATTATTATTACTTTTATTATTATTACTTTTATTATATTATTATTATTACTTTTTTATTATTATTATTATTACTTTTATTATTATTATTATTATTATTATTATTACCTTTATTATATTATTATTATTACTTTTATTATTATTACCTTTATGATATTATTATTATGACTTTTATTATTATTATTATTATTATTATTATTATTACCTTTATTATTATTATTATAACTTTTATTGTTATTAGTTATAGTAGTGATATTATTGTTGTTGTCTTTTATTATTATTATTTTATAATTAATTTACAATTATTATTATCATTTCATAATTTTTTATTATTAATAAAAATATTATTGATATATGTATTTAGATTAATATTAGTGTTTTTATCTTATTTTAAATGTTATTATTAATATTACTGTTGTAGTAGTAGCAGTATTAATATTATTACCATATAGTATTAGTATATAGTATTATTATAGTAGTAGTAGTATTAATATTAATATTATTATATAGTATTACTCTAGTAGTAGTAGCAGTATTAATATTATTATTGTTATATAGTATTATTATAGTATTATTATTAGTAGTAGTAGTAGAAGTAGTAGCAGTATTTTTTATTATTTAACTTCTACTTTATAAGTAATGATATTGCCAAATTTATTTGCAAAAACATGTGTTTAGTCAGAGAGGCTGAATTAGAGCTTTGTGTTCTTTAACATTGAAAGCTGGGTTTATTCAGCAGTTGTTTAAAATTCAGTTGTTTGAACACTGCAGCTGTAAGAGCATTAATATCAGGTAAAAGTGAATGAGCTCCAACTTTAACAGTGTGGCACCAGCATCTCTCTGTTACTGGAGTTAAGTGATAGTGTGGATATAATATTACACTATTGGTTTTTTCATACCACGGCCTCTTGGTAAGCCAGTTTAGCTTGTTTATCAAAGACGTGACATTTCAGCAACCTGTAATATATAAATTACACTCATCTTCCCATCAATCAAAGCAAAAAGCTTATCTACAACATCACACCAACAGTCAAATCAGCGGTTTGAAGAAGCTGGAGCCTAGTGGCCTAAGGTACTGGATCAGTAATTAAAAAGTTGTCGGTTCAAGCCCCACCATTGCCAGGTTGCCTCTGTTGGGCCTTTGAGCAAGGCCCTTAACCCTCAATTGCCTAGACTGTATACTGTCACAACTGTAAGTCGCTTTGGATAAAAGCGTCTACTAAATGCTGAAAATGTAAATGTAGAAATGTGTTGTGTTTGATTAGTTTTCCTTTTTTAAGCTCATGTATAACGATATATAAAAAACATGTATAAAAACATCTAGTGTGAGGTGCACTAATAGAATCAGTCAGAAATAATATATCTATATATTTTTTAAAGCACTGGATGTGTCCAAACCTCTTTGACTGAGTAGATTTTGTTATCTTTAAAAGGCAAACCAGCACAGCCGAGCCTAATGAGGTCTTCTGTAATGACTAATAAAAAAAGTTAAGAGCCCATCCGCTGTAAATGATGTTATTTCTTATCATTTTAATTAAACTGAATTTAAATCATTGGGGCCTTAAGGCTTTTATGCATTTCCTGCAGTGTCTAGCCTAGATCAGGGCAGTGGTAGTTCAGTGGTTAAAGTACTGGACCTCAGTCAGAAGGTTTCCGGTTTAATCCCCAATCATTAAGCCATAATTGTAAGTCACTTTGGATAATGCCATGATTGTAATTTAAACATTGATGTAGTTTTCACTCTAGATGCCCTTCAGTTTGTACACGGTTGTTATTAAATACTGCATCCACTGTAAACCGCCACCTGGTGGTGAAAACACGCCAAGCAACAGCAAGTCGGTAACACAGGAGTGTGTGTTTGAATGTGTGTGTGTATGGGGGGTTGATCCCTGAACACCTGATAGCCCAAGCTCTCCAAGAAGAGAGTCTCTCTCTCTGGTCATCCTAGCCTGTGGCCACTCGAGCCTGCAGCGCCGACATGTCGCCATGGCCCGGTGTTGGAGAAAACGAGTGTAAATGGTAAACCGTGCGACTATTTGTTCCAAAAGATTGCAATGAAAATCAAGATGTGATCGCCCTCCCCTCTCAGTCACTCTCTGTTTCCCTCAGACACTTAAGAGTCCAACAAACAGCCATTGACTGAGCTTCTTAAAAAAACCAGCACCCCCCCAAACCCTCCTAATACTTAAATGAATAAAAAAACAAGCCATTTGAAAAGAAATGCTTAAAATGCTGCAATTATTTAGATCAAAAAGTGATTTGGCCTGCATGGATTATACAAGACTTTAAAGTATGTCTGTGGGAATGTGTGCCCATTTGGTAAAAAGAGCATTTGTATGACTGGGCACTGATGTTGGTCAAGAAAGCTGCAGTTGATGTTCCAGTTCGGTCTTTATAGAGCTTGCTTTGTGCAGAGGGCCTTCCCTAGACTGTTGCCGCAAAGTCAGATGCATATAATTTCCTTCATATAATTAATTTATTACACCTGTTAGCAATGGCTGTGGCTGAAACACACACATTTAAAAATGAGAAGGGGGGTACCAAGATTTTTGTGGACACCTGACCGTAAGCTTAGTGACAAATTTGTGAAGTTAAACACAGACAAAAAGGCCCAGCTCACAATCATCATTCCAATTCATCCCAAAGCTGTTAGTTAAGATCGTGTTTTTGTTGTTTTGTGTTTTGGAGTGTCCTACTTTTTTTTGGAGTGGCCAGCTGTAGCCTAGTGGTTAAGGTTTAGGTACTGGACCAGTGATCAGAGGGTCGCTGGTTCAAGCCCTACCACTGCCAGGTTGCTGCTGTTGGGCCCTTGAGCAAGGCCCTTAACCCTCAATTGCTCAGACTGTATAGTGTAACTGTAATGTAAGTCGCTTTGGATAAAGGCTAAAATGTAAATGTACTTAAAGTCCTGACTTGAACTTGAACTTGAGAGATGCTGTGGTCGGACCTTAAACGTCCAGTTCATGCTTGACAGCCTGCTAATGTGGCTAAATTAAAGCAATTCTGCAGGAGAAGAGTGGGCCAAAATTCCACCACTGCAATGTGAAAGACCAGATCTCCAGTTTCTCTTTGTCTTTTGTGACAATTTGTAGAGGAATCTGAAATTATTTAGCGTTTAAGGAGGTGGGTAAATACTTGGGTACATTTTGGGCCACGGTCCGTTGCATAAGTGTCTAAAGCCACTGGTGTGGGCAGGAAACATGCTTTAATATAAAGGAAAAAATCCTGTATAGTGTAGAAGTCGAGGACGCAAATGGTCCATTTACACACATACTGTCTTTTGACTTTGCATTTATAAATGTGAAACAAAAGAGACGCATTTAAGGATACATATATTCAAAGTGTTTTTTTTTATTGTGGAAATGTGTTTTATAAAACATCGTCGTGATTAAATGTAAAGCTTTATTACAAAATATTTTTTCACAATGGAACAGAACACCTGATATGTAGCCAAAATAGTTATATATTAAAGCAAACATTAAAGCCATGAGTTAAACGTTTGGGAAAGGGGGCGACCAAATCTACCGGGATGGGGGTTCTAAATATATCTAAATATATATCGTGATTACGGTCTTGTTTTAAAGCGTCAGTTTATACACAGATGTAAATTCACAATCCAAACATAATGACAATACTTCAGCAAATACAACAATTAATTTTATTATTTAATTTATGTTTACCGTCCAGTCCTTAATAGCACAGTCTAATAAAAAAATCGATATGCATTATAATTATAAGATCTCTAATTCAGCAATAAGCAAATTTGTGTAGCTTACATTAGGTTACTCATTAATGAAGAGATCGTTTGTCTGATTCTCTCAAAATGAATGTTTTGTTTAATATGTATTAGATCTATACATTAATTAATGTTGGACGCGGTCGTGTGTGTTAATGCAACACCGTTTTTATGAAGGTGTTGATGCATCACAGGACATTTTCTCTAATGATTTATACCAGCTTAAATTTACGTTTTTATTGCTGTTTTAATTTATATATATATATATATATATATATATATATATATATATATATATATATATATATATATATATATATATATTGTATTAATGCCTATAAAACAGCTAATTATAATTTTATAAATGATAAAACTTCCTATCATAATCATAAAAAGGAATCAAAAGCTTCAGACACGCATGGTCATCTGACCATGAGTTTGTTAGACATCCCGTTGTAAAGATATAATAGAGTGACCACTATTTTTCTAAGACGGCTTCTGTGGGAATTTGTGCCCTTTCAGTCAAAACAGCATGGATTTAAATATTAGAACTGGTGTACTAATACTTGTGTCCATATAGTGTGTGTGTGCCACCAGGTGAGGGACAGTGGGTGATCATGTCTCATACACACACACACACACACACACACAAACTGATCGTTATTACTACCTCATTACTGTAAATATTATAATTAATAATAATAATTATTGTTATTATTTTGCACTGTTTTTATTAATATTTTATTCTATTTTATATTTTTGCACATGTAACTGTTCTGTATATATTTGTTCTTTCTTATTGTTATTTTTATTTTTTGGCAATACGAATGTCCTTATTTGTCATGCCAATAAAGCTTCTTTTGAGTTTTGAGTATACAGTATATATTTAATTTAAAGTGTTGTTATTGGTGTAGAGCTGTTCTCTGAGTAGAAATTAAATTTAGGGTCATTGATGAAAAAGGGAGTCTTGTGCTTAAAAGCTGATTTCGCACTAAGGGGGGCGGTTGGATAAACGAAAACACTCCTGATAATAAACGTCTCGTTAGAGAACGTTTTGGCGCAGATAAAGACCCTGTTATTGTGCACCCGCCTCTAGGGAGCAGGCATTGGTGTGGCGGGGGGGAACTGGTGCTGATGGTGGGAGGGCAGGTGACGTTTGTGTTCAATTTCCCCTGTCATCCGTTTCATTAGGCTAATCTGGTCCATCTCCATCTTCTCGAACACATACAGAACGAAGGAGCGGCGGATTGGTTTGCACAGCTTGCGTGTTGGGAGTGGATGATGCGCACTGATAAAAAAAAGCCGCAGTGAGGGGGGAAGCTGGCCATCATACCGACCTTCAAATGACACAGCATTTAAAGCACAGCGCATTGCATTTTGGTAAATGTTGAAATGTGAATGGTGTTGACTCTCTCTCACGCCTTCACTGCGCATCCTTGACATATTTTTGACCTTAATGTAAAGCAAATATCTCAGAGCTTTCTCTCCGTCTTTTATTCCACCCTCTCTCTCTCTCTTTCTCTCTCTCTTTTAATATTACCAACATGCATTTTTCATCTCTCCTTCTGACATCTCTCCATCCCCTCATCTCCCCTCATCACCCCTCATCTCCTTCTCCCCCGTCTCCTTTCTGTCGTCAATAAATAAAAGGGGAAATAAATAAAACGATACGATCTTCCCAGCTCTGCCAGAACACTGCAAAATGACAGATCATCCAAAGAGAGAATGAATGGCTGAGAACGAGTAAGAGAGAAAAAAAGACATAAAGACAGACAGAGAGAGAGAGAGAGAAAGGAATGAGACTCACCAGCTAATTACATTTGCCAATGGAAATGTTGGGCTGGCAGGAAAAGAAAATACTCTGGAGTCCAGACAGGATGTTATTAAACAAACTTTTGATCAAAAATAGTCGTATTTAAATAAAAAAAAATAAAAAAATAAAGGTCTTTACTTTTAACTTAGTTTTCATTTATTTATTTACTTGTTTTTATTAATGTACTATGTATTTATTGAAAATGTAAATACATTCGAATGAATACAATTATACATCCACGTTATTTATTTATTTATAAAAAAAAGGGACGTCCAAAATTACAATTTTGATTAAGAGCCAAACTAATGTACTAGTCCTAGGATTTAGGATTTTAAATTATTAACACTAGCACAAATTCTTAAGCCAATGAACACTCCTATAATAATAATAATAATAATAATAATAATAATTATTATTATTATTATTATTATTATTATTATTATCATTATTATTATTATTATTATTATTATTATTATTTTGTTGTTGTTATTATTATTATAACAAAATATCAATAATAATAATAAAAAATAAGCATAATAATACATTTGAATAAAAATATTATTATGTTATTATTATATTATTATTATATTGTTGTTGTTGTTGTTTTACAATTAAATTATTAGTTGTTTATTTATTTAGTCCAAAAAGATGTTTAGAATTAGATAAAAAAAATTATCGTAATATAATAATAATAATAATAATAATCATCATCATCATCATCATCATCATAATAATAATAATAATCTGTTTATATAAATGTAAAACTAGATACAGAATCAAATCCGAACTTGGCAGTTGTGGGATAGAAGAACTGATCAAGGGCCAACGTGTTTTTCAGCAGAAAGCGGATTAGCATTATAACCCAGCACCAAGCTTTACCAATTGAGCTACGGATTACCCTACTACTGTATTATCATTATTAGTGTTATTATTATTATTATTATTGTTATTATTATTATGCATATTGTTATTAATAAATTACATAATATTCTATTTTCAACCTTATAATTATTACATCTGACTCTTAAATGCTGAGCTGTTAGTCCCAATTCGTTAATTATTATTATTATTGTTATTATTATTATTATTATTATTAGTTCTCCAGAACCATCGGACATGATTCTGCCTCCCTAAACCATAAAACCATTAAAATAAAGTATTATTATCCCCTTTACATTGTACTTATCTTTTGGAGAGTGATAACGACGATAGTGAAATCATAACCCCAGCTACTGCTTGTATCAGCTGTTGTATCTTTTATCTTATTTTGATGGAACGTGTTTTTCCTCCTATCTGTATCTGTGCTGTTACCTCAGCAGTGTGTACCGCACCAAAACACAGCTATATATCATCAACACCCAGAGCCAAACCCACCTTTCCACCTTCCTGAGTCGTTCCCAGTTCCTCTCCGTGCTTTAATGACATTTCTCCAAAGAGTGGTCATGGGAAATTAGAAATCTTGGAGGTGTTTTTTTCAGTAATGCAGGGTTTTAGGTTGGTGGGGTGAATTAGCTCCATCGCATCTTTTTTAGATGCAAATATTGTCCTTATCTGCGCGGTGCTGCAGTGTTTTCGGTGTTTATGATTAATTATCTGCTCTCGGTGAGAAATAAATCATGGTGAAATTGGGATCTTCGCCAGTGATGGCAGGTCGATGTTGTTCTGCCTGGAATTGACACACTTAATTATAGGCGAGTGCATACTGCAAGGCAAGATTACCACCGACTTCTTTTTATTTTATATTTCTTTTCTTTTTTTAATCAGATCCCCTTATATTTTCTACCAATTTAAAATCGCAGAGGCATTTTTCCTTGCCCCTGGGATAAAAAAATAACCTCTTTTACAAACATTGGCCATCGCTTCTTCTTCCCCCCACCCCATCAGATTCATTGTGATGTATTAGATGCAATAAATTATCCCATGTAACAAAACCATGGCGCGCTGAAAGGCTGATAATCTGGAGGAGAGAGATAAGGATTCATTATGGCTCATCATTATGGCCGCGCTGCTTCTTTCTTAATCAGCCTCTCTGATCCTGCTGGATCTGGGCGAAGAGCAGATAAGAGCAGAGCAGAGCACCAGCAACGGCTTACAATTCAACACCAACAACAACATTTACACCACCAACAACACTAACATCTCCAATATCACCAACCAACAATAACTACCACACAATCAACGCTATTTTCTCAATCATTCCACAACACCATGCCTATTAACTTCACCAGAAATGCTGTAATAACCAACATTACAACCGCTTTCAATTTACCTGACAGCACTATCACCAGTATCACCAACACCAACAATAACTACCACACAATCATCAACACTATGCCTATCAACTTCACCAAAAATGCTGTAATCACCAACATTACAACACCAAAACAATCATTATCCCCTTTCAATTTCCCTGAAAGCACTATCACCAAAACCAACAATAACTCCACCACATCACACATTTTACCATCAACACAATTAACATTATTCCTATAAACAATTCCACCAACTCTGTCATTACCAATGTTACCAACACCTACATTAACACCAACAATAACTACCACACATGCTATTTTCTCAACTCCACCACAATCATTCCACAACACCATGCCTATAACCTTACCAGAATACTGTAGTAACCAACATTAAAACCCCTTTCAATTTACCTGACAGCACTATCACCAGTATCACCAATACCAACAATAACTCCACCACAACACACATTTTACCATCAACACAATTAACAGCAACATACATGAGTATCATCTATATTTTCAACAACACCAAGAAAATCAACTAACAAAAATATAACCACCAACACCAATTCTAACCACACAATTAACAAGATCATCCCAACCAACCACCAACATTATCTTCAACAATATTAACATTAACCAACAATATCCATATGAACCCACCCACAAATATAATCTTCTTTATATCCTGGTCCTGGGTTCGATCCCCAGCAGCACTGTTTCTATCAACCAACTCAACATGACCCTCATCTATATTTTCAACAACACCAAGAAAATCAACAGAACCACCAACACCAGTTTTAGCAACAACCAACCACCAACATTATCTTCAACAAAATTACCAATAACCAACACTATTCATATTAACCCAGCCACAAATATAATCATCTTAAATTGTGCCAACACCACCATCAACATTATTTCTAACACAAACCCAATCAATACTAACCCTATCATCCCTATATCAGCAAACATCATCAATATCAACAACAGCACTATGAACACTATCCCCAAACAATAACATTACCCATATCACAGACACAATAAGCAAACCCATTAAAACTAACAAAAATATAACCACCAACACCAGTTCTAACAACACAATAACACCATCCCAACCAACCACCAACATTATCTTCAACAAAATTAACGTTAACCAACAATATCCATATGAACCCACCCACAAATAAAATTTTCTTTAATTCTGCCAACGGTCCTGGGTTCGATCCCCAGGTGGGGCGGCCTGGGTCCTTTCTGTGTGAAGTTTGCATATTCTCTCTGTGTCTGCGTGGGTTTCTGCTGGGTGCTCCGGTTTCCTCCCACAGTCCAAAGACGTGCAAGTGAGGTGAATTGGAGACAATAAATTGTCCAAGACTGTGTTCAATATAACCTTGTGAGCTGATGAACCTTGTGTTATGAGTAACTACCGTTCCTGTTATGAATGTAACCAAAGTGTAAAACATGACGTTAAAATCCTAATAAACAAACAAACAAACAAACAAACTAAATCAACAGTACTGTTTGTATCAACTGAATCAACATGACCATTATCTATATTTTCAACAACACCAAGACAATCAACAAAACTACTCCAACATATACGTATAACCACCAACACCAGTTCTAGAACATCCCAACCAACCACCAACATTATCTTGAACAATATTAACATCAACCAACACTTTCCATATTGACCCAGCCACAAATATAATCATCTCGAATTGTGCCAACACCACCAAGATCAACATTATTACTATTAACTTAACCTTTAACACTATTGTAACCAATATGACAAACATCACCAACACACACACACACACACACACACACAATCGATACTAACCCTATCATCCCTATATCACCAAACATTATTAATATCAACACTAGCACTATGAACACTATCCTCCAACAATAACATTCTATATCACCAGTACCCACCAACACAAGCAACACTGTCTCTATCAATCCTTCCACCAGTACATCAACGCTTCCTCCAGCATCACCAGTGCTATCAACACTATCCTTACTAACTCTTGCTCCCACACTGATATAACTAACACCAACAATAACATTAACAAAATGAACAATATCACTATTGGCCCTCACACCAACACTTACATAACCAGTATCACACCATCACAAATTCAACCACCAACACTGTCATCGCCAGTATTACTAACACCAACAATAAAAGCTCAACAGCTCTCCATACCAACCATTTCACTAACATTAGTATAAACACCAAATCAAAAACATTGTACATACTAACCCCACCATCATCAACAACATTTCCAACATCCTCAATCAACAATGCTACATATCAACCTTACCACCAACACTAACATCACCAATGTACATATACCCTTGGACTAACACTAAGACTATCAGTATCATCCATCACAATTAACAACACTATCATTATCAACTTTACTGCCACCACTAAATTGGCCAATATTAGTAACACAACAAAAACAGTGACTACAACCATTTTTTACCAGTATTATCAAAACCAATAACCAACAACAATATCAACTCCTGTCATGTTAAACGTCCTTTAGTGGTTTGTCAAACAATGGCATATTTGGTTATAATATTATAAAGTGTACACATTTACACTACAGTACAACAATTTAAAATAGAGCAATGACACTTGAACCCTTCCAACCAACACTACCAACAATGTACTATCAATACACAACCAACACTAACACATTAACCTAGAGAAAAAAAAAACACCACCAATACCAACACTATCAGCATGAACGAAAATAACCAATTCAAGGAATAAAAGATTAGAACTCGGGAGAGAGAAAGAGAGAGAAGGGTGAATTTTTCTTCTTAATAATGTAATCTACTACATGATCACTACTGATAAACCAAATAATCAGAAATCAGAAATGCTAATTTCCCATAATCCCTGCACGTTATGATGCAATAGTGAGTAGACACAGGCCTGCTGCCACAGATACAGATATAGCTGTTACTGGTCTTAATCTGTCATCCAGTCAGCCAGGACCAGTACCCACCAATGTTTTATCTATCTATCTATCTATCTATCTATCTATCTATCTATCTATCTATCTATCTATCTATCTATCTATCTATCTATCTATCTATCCATCTATCCATCTATCCATCTATCCATCTATCCATCCATCCATCCATCCATCCATCCATCCATCCATCCATCCATCCATCCATCTTATAATCCATCCATCCATCCATCCATCCATCCATCCATCCAACTAACTTCTGAGAGACAATAATGGGTTTATTTTTGAGATATAATTCGTCGTTAGTAAGTAGATCTTTATGAATACATGTCATTTCGTGCAAGTTGAAAAATCAGTACCGTTTATTCACCTCCAAACAATTAACTGCGCAAAGCCGCATTTTATCTTTTTATTTTATGCAACAATGCTATGTATTTCATTAGTCTTTTTTTATAGATGGAAAATGTATATACTGTATATATATATATATATATATATATATATATATATATATATATATAGTATATATATATATATAGTTTTTTTAATTTTGAAATCAGCATCAATAATAATCTGATAAACAGATAAACAGATTTGCTTAATTGATAAGGAAATAAAGACATTTAATATTCCTATTCCAACAAATAAAATGAATTCATGACTCTTTCCGGATCATCCCTAATCTTTAGTTATTGCATTTACAATATGCCCCAATTATCTGTTTTGATTTTGTGCTTTTGTGCTCATTATAGGCCTATCAAAGCATTAATCTGACTGAACGCGTTTTAAAATCGCGTTTACACCCAGATCGGGATGCTTTTTGAAAAATCAATTTTCCTAGTAAAGCTTTTCTTAGTAACGAGTTTAATTTGTGCTTCGACTGAAGGATTAATACATCTGTACAATCTCAGAGTGATTTTGACTCATCCTTTTTATGCCAAATGATGATAGAAATAAAACATAAAGCTGCTGCTGCCAGTTGATCAGCTCGATTCTGGCTTTTGGCTGGTATTGTAAGCCAAGCAATGCCTTCATTTTAATGTACCACCCTAATTATATTCTTTAAAGACGTTGTGCTCGATCTTTTGATTTTATTTTGCTCCTGTTCTCCTTCTATTGTTTTGTTTCAAAGGAATAAAAATGCCCGTCCAGCGCTGAATTATCAACGACACTGTTGGTTTATATTGTTGGTTGAATTGATGGTTATTGTTGCATTAACACTTGCAGTTTTTCTACACACAAATGAACACGATTTTTAAAAAATAATATTAAGACATTACATGTAATAATTATAATAAGGGCCAGTGATAGCTCAGTGGTTAAGGTACTGGACTAGTAAACAGAAGGTTGCCGGTTCAAGCCCCGCCATCACTAAGTTGCCACTGTTGGGTCCCTGAGGAGGCCCTTAACCCTCAATTGCTCATTGTGTATCATCGCTTTGGATAAAAGCGTCTGCTAAATGCTGAAAATGTAAATGTAATAAAATGATTAGCTGTGTTGAGATGTGTCTCACAAATTTTATATACTCATGTTTTGTCTTCGATCTCGAACTTCTCGGTCTGGCAAACTTGTTAATGGCAGCTCACATTAAGCTTTTTGTGCGCATTTGTGCATATTTGTGCGAATTTGTGTGCATTTTCCCTGCAGCCTTCATTGAGCCGCGCTTGCTGTACAGTAAGTACGGTAACTCTGAAAGAGCTTGTGTACGTGTGTGTGTGTGTGTGTGTGTGTGTGTGTGTGTGCAGTGAGCTAGGAGGAGAAAGAAGCTCAGTGCGCACCCCAGCTTTTCTTATCTTACGCGGCTGTAAATGCCACCGTCACCTCGATCTGTGCGCCACCACATCAGACAACCTCCTAAATTTAGCAGGTTAGTACATATATTTAATTTCTTTCCTACATTGTACAATAAACAGAGATGAAGGCAGAACTGAAGGCATTAATTTAGATGTCTGTCTGTCGAGAACGCTTCCGTATTAATGATTCTGAATGCTTTGGGGTTTCACATTTGTTGTCAACGGTTTGGATGTATTTGGAGGAAAATGACAAGCAACGTTGGGCATGTTATTTGGGCGCGTTTGGCATTGCATGATGGGAAAATGCGTCCTATAATATTAGTAGCCTCCATGAAAAAAATAAAGGCACTAGAAAAAGACCATTGAGAACCTGTAGTTTCTTAAAACATTTAGACTTTGTATGACGTTTTTGATGATATTTGATGATGTCGCAGATATTTTTTTAAGACAAAAGGGTTTTCTTATGTTATTTCTTGTTAATTAATCGTAGCACCAGCAAAATGTAAAAGAACTGAGGTGTGTACAGTAGAGCCCTAATAATTTTTCCCATGCATCTTTATTATTTTGTTGTTGTTTTAAATTCAGAATTATTCTTTAAATCACTGCATGCAGGAATCAGTTTGTTTACAAAGAAAACCTTTAATGGTCAGTTTCTGCAGATGGCACAAATTCTAGGCAGCAATTTCCCACCATAAATGTTTAAATTCCGTGAACTGTGCATTAAAGGGTGCTTATAGAAATCCAGATAGCTATTTGTAGGCTTGAGTGTAACGGAATGACTGAAATGACGAGAACTCGAGGTTCATGCATGTCAGACACCGAGCCACATTTTTCAGTGCATGTGTCAGATAGGATGCACTTGGCTGTGTCCGATGCAAATTCAAAGGGACAGATAAATGTCAAATCTTCAATCCTGAGTGTGTTCAGTAATTTCACAGGCCAGATACACAGGCTATGCACCCACGTCCACTTTCCAAAAATGGCTCTGGGATTTTATGGTTAGCTGATATTTTTTTAAAGTCATTTTCCTTTGCGAAGATGAAGGAGCTTTAATGATCTATTACCACCTGAGTGTGCAGGGAAAGTCTGCCTTCTTTAAGCCGTGAAATTGATCTGATTAGGGTCATAAAAGAGAAGTGTGTGTGCATGTGTGTGTGTGTGTGTGTGTGTGTGTGTATTCCGCCTCTGTATCTGTATGTAAGAACTACACACACGCAGCCCAGTGATGAGGACATTATGGGACACCACAGTCGTTTTCATTGGTACTAACCACAGTGTGTTGACTACATGTGTGTATTTTATTTAAGTGCGGCAGCTGTTTTGGCTGTGATAGTGAGAACCTCTGTTTGGCAAATGTACCCCCATGGTTTGACAAAAACCAACCCAAACGACAGACTCATGTTTATACAAAAATAGGACAATACACCATCCGTTTCTTAAAATGTTACTCAATGGAGCAATATAGGCCACAAATACTTATATATTGAAAATGTATTTTAGAGTGATATCCTAAAGACATCATTTATGACCTTCACACCCTAATCTCTCTAAAACAATTATCCACATGGTGTAAACGTTTATGGTGGTAAACGATTCTGATAACAGACTCCTTTGTTAACTCTAACAACACAAATATTAAAAGAACCAGCCATAAAATTTTCCTTAAAAGACTAAATAATATTCTTTCCTGCATGGCAAGAACGTATATGTTAAGAGATGTACTTGTATTTACTGTTCTGTATAAACGATGCTTGTTGTGCTGGTGGATTTTGAGGGCTGCAAAAATTAACCTAATTTAAATAGAGACCAAACAAAAACATGTTCATTCATTTATCGTTGGCGACACATTAAACACTCAGACCTTGCGACAAGATGAAGCATGAGTACAGTTCGCATCGGTATTACAGGTTTTATACATTATAAATATACATTTCCATACACATCGCTTTATTTTTTCTTTATGCAATACAAACAGTAAAAATTGTGCATGATTACAGCCTTTACGACGTCGCATTTGAGCGTTTTGTCTCAGCAGTGAGTGATGGAAAGTAGGTGTGTTTCATGTCTCATCGACTCTTTCATGTTTTCCTTTCTTTATGATTTACCAAAACCCAAGTGCGCTCAGTCATTCCCCTCATCTTCGTCACTAAAATGACTGTAATGTCGTTCTTAGAAATATCTGTTTTCTCTCACTTTGAGAGCGCTTTTTTAGAATATTTCTAACCTCGGTTCTTAGAACCGAAAAGACCTAAAATATCGCCGCGTATTCAAACAGAAATTTCGTTCTTGAAAAGACTTGAAGAAAGCACCAGCATGTGGGGTATTATTCATCCTGCACCCTGCTCTTAACGGTGCACATTTAGTAATCTACCTGACTGCAGATAAATTCACGTAGTATTTACATCCTAATTCTTTTTAACGTGGTATAAAAATAATTTTAATCAAAACATTACTACTGTTTTGTTCCTCTCTATTTTTTTGCTTATCAGTGATTGCGGTGAAAGACGATTGAAATACTGCCTGTGTTTCCGTTCATGATTTTGCACGCACACTTCCATCATCTACCCCTTACCTTACCTTATATATATCTTATATTTATAAAATTAGTTTATACATTATCATATTATATGCACACACACACACACACATACATATACATACATATACGCACACCTCCATCTACCCCTTACGTTACCTTAACTTCAGTTTTATAAAATGAGCTTATACATTATCATATTATATTTACATTTTACATGTAAATGTAATATATATATATATAAGCTACTATCTGTCTGTCTGTCTGTCTGTCTGTCTATCTATCTATCTATCTATCTATCTATCTATCTATCTATCTATCTATCTATCTATCTATCTATCTATCTATCTATATATATATACATACAATAAATAAATTACTGCACTCGGAATATTGCCGCAGAAGCTCCAGCCCTGCAGCCGCTGTCAGTTCATGTGTTATGATCGTATAAATGATAAATTGGCAGCTCACTGTAGATATTACAGGTATAGCTATAACAAGCCAGCATAACTGGGGCAAAATTTGTTAATAAAAAAGGGACTAAATTAAATCGTCTGAAATTTTCTATTCTTTATATTCCGTTATGCGGCGTAAAACATCCAGTACTCACAAGAAAACACATTAATCAGCTGGGTTTATCGCACAGGTTATATTAATGTTCATGGTAAAGTTTTCTTAAATAAAGATAACTGTAGTCACATAGTTGTACGAAACTGTATGATAAATAGCATGCGTTAATGAATGTCTTTCAAGTTTGCAAATGATCTTCGCTTTTTAAAATTAAAGGCGGAATTTTAACTTCACTAAATTAAATGTATTTTTTTTAACATAATTATATACGAATAATAATAATAATTATTATTATTATAACAACAATAACAATAATATTTTATTTGAAATGATAGAATACACCATTATATGTGGCTTTGCATGATACGGGTGCCGTCATAATGTCTAACATTTCGATTTCAAGTTGATTCAATTTTATTGTTATTTTGTTTTTACAAACCTGACATGACCAAACGTGTGTATTTGTTTTGTGAGTGGGGTCATTTGTATAGAGCGTGTTTTTATGTACGTACATTTGTATTATTATTATTAGTACGTATATTTGTGTTATCAGTGGGATCATCTTTAGAGGCAAACGGTTGAAAAGTGTGAATTTCACCTGATTTTAATCTGACATTTAAAAAAAACTAACAGATTATCTGAGCAATCTCCAACCTGACCCACTATCACTGACTTACCACTGATTTACTGAACAGCTAAGTGTGTCTGATTTAACACACGCAAAGACATCATTCACACTCTCGAATGGGTCCACCACCAAGTCGAGAGTTTTAACACACACACACACACACACACACACACACACACACGCACACACACACCACACACACTTGCAACTCTGCAGTCTTGTTGGTGAAGAAGCCAATGCACACCACAGACCCCTTACTGCGTCTCACGGAAGCTGAACTGGGCTGAAAGGTTTCACTAAATCAGCAACATGTTCATTTCTTTCTGTTTCTTTATAGTACACTGTAGTGCCCATTCACCTCACCCTGGTGCGAGGTGGAAACGCATGCCTGGCATTCATGGTCAGACACACACACACACACACACACACACACACACACACACACACACACACACACACACACACACACAGTAGCCGAGGTAAATGATACACGAGCTGTATGGGAGTCAAAGTCAAGTATGCTGGTCCACTTAATGCATTTTAGATTACGAACTCCCGGGTGGATTTATTTCACCGTATCGATTTTTGTATCAGTTCCACTAGAAACCGGGGCGAACACACACACACACACACACACACACTGGTCTCCTTAATTCAAAGCGTTTTACGAATACACACGGTATCTAATACGTTATACAGTATAGCAGCCTACACTCACCATCGGGGCAGGAGTGCCCAGTCGTGCCCAGTCGTGCCTACAATGGACCGAAGTGTTTGTGTATTTTTAAACCAACCAACCAAACACAAGCCCACCTGGTCTGAATTGTTTTATTTGTTAGTCTTGGTCTTCAAACCAAATATCAGTGGTTGGCATGAAAACCTGCAGCCACATTGGCACGTAGTGGATACAACAGGACCCGCCTGCCCTGGGTAATTAGATTATTCAGTAATTGCTTGGGGTGTGCACTGCATGCAGTCATAAGCACACAATTTTGTTCAATATAATCGAATCCCGTATTGTGTTTATTACTCTGGTGTCGGTGCCCAGCGCTCACTGAGCTCACCGTGCAAACGCGCCATGCTGTAACGTTGGCATCCGGTTTTATCCAATACAAAACCTGAAAATGTGGTCTTAATATTTGTTCTTGTTCATGATGTCGTTTCTAAATTAATTTCCTGACTATTTACTAATCTGGGGTCAGTGACGTCACAGTTGGTGTATAACGGTGGCGTCGGAGAGGCTGGTCACCAACACACACCCCCCTTTCAACCTGGTCACTATAGCAACAAATATACTGCAGCTTACTGATGTGGTAAAAGCCTTTTAAGGTCTTATATTTCTGCATCCTAAAATGTTGACATTACAGTGTGTGTGTGTGTGTGTGTGTGTTGTAGAGAATTTAGAAAAGGAATACCCTCAGTCAAGGGGTACCAAGGTGCATCTGATACGGTCTGGGGGGGGTAGGAAATTTGCATAGGACAGGACTGAGACGCTTGTTTGTTGGCATACACCAACACACAGCAAATATGTAGGTTGCATTGTGCTTAATCTACTGCACTTCTGCACTTCTGCATCTTCTGTTTTAATTAAATAATAATAATACTTATTTAAAAAAGGGACAGCTTCATTTTTCCTCCAGTGATTAACGTGACACATGCAGTGCAATTCTATGTACGTACTTGACGTGGAACAGTTGTATTAAATATTATATTTTTTACATTTCCCCTCAGTACTGACAAACTATGTACCTTCTAATTTATGCTGATGCATTGATTCTTGGAAGTTGAGTTCTCGCCTGCCTTTCAATTTCACAATTACATTACTGGTTGGTTTAACCTATACCTGCAAATGTTACCTGTTTATTTAAAACAAGCATTTTAATTATACATTTTTCTCTAAAACAAGAGTTTTATTGTTCGTTGATTAAAAACATCCATGTCCAAACAGGTAATGTTGTTGGCATGTCAGTAACATTATAACATTTCCCAATGCCAATCCATATACTACATAACAGGCCCACTAATACAATTTTAACATCGTGCCTGTTTATTTTAATTCAACATCTCAACAATATAAAAGAACAAATGAATATTTAACTAAGAAACGATTTTTTAAACCGGATATAAAGGTGCATACGGTAGATTTTCAGCTCTTGTGGTCACGATGGAAATGATAGCAGCATGTGTTTCCCCACCAACCAGTCTCACAAGATGGCACGTCATTTAGCAAGGTAGTCTGCCATGCTTTTATTTGTGAGCAGTAAACATGTGACTATCAAGAGTATTTTTATTCTTCAGACTCTTTTTTATAGGCGTACAAAACTGTTGCCTCGATCACACTGACAGAAACGAGATGTTACAAATATGTGTGTGTGTATATATATGTATATATATATATGTATATATATATATGTGTGTGTGTGTAATGTATGTATATAGATTTGTAATTGTATATAGTAATCACTCACAGCATTATGTTGCACAATATATGTTCAGTTGTTCAGTATTATGTTGTTCAGTATACAGTTTATATATACATATATATACATATATGTATGTATGTATGTATATATATATATATATATGTGTGTGTGTGTGTGTGTGAGAGAGTGTGTGAGTGTGTGTAGTGTAGTGTATGCATATAGATTTGTATTTGCATATAATAATTACTCACAGCATTATGTTGCACAATATATGTTCAGTTGTTCAGTATTATGTTGCACATTTCTCACTTTTGCACACTTGGTTCACTTTAAATTGCTTCTATTTTCTTTTTTCAGTTTCAATTTTAAATTTTCTAATTTTTCTTTTTACATTTTAAAACAGTTCTATTTTTAGTATAAATATATATTTTGTCTTTTTTGTAATTACCAATATGGCATTTCATTGTACTGTGTATGACTGTGTGTATGTGACTAATAAACCTTGATTCGTAAATACGGAGTCTGAGCTATTAGAGTCCCACACACAGCGAAGAATAAAATCAATTTTTGCTCTCAAAAAAGAAAAGTACTTAAGGTTTGAAGGGGAAGTGGGAGATCTTCTAGTGTCGCAGAACAAGATCATATACTGTATATTAGCTCCATTTTGAACCAACAGGATGGAAGCAATACAGCAGAAAAAAATCACATGAATGTGACCGCGAGAGGACGCACTGTCACGCAGTTTAAAGAGAACAACACACACACACACACACACACACACACACACACACACACACACACACACAGAGAGAGAGAGAGAGAGAGAGAGAGAGACAGAGAGAGAGAGAGAGAGAAAGGAAGAGGCAACAGGTCACAAAAGAATGACGACGGAAGCCTTTCACATTTAAAGCCGAATATTCAGTCTTACTCTGACACTTGCTGAATTTGCCAAAAATAGAAATAAAAACACATCAAATATTTAAGTGCCAGAACTTTTGGGAGTCCTTAACCCTTTCAGCTCCAGGGGTGCTGGACCCTGTGCTCTGACCCCAGCTTTCAAACAAACTGGGACATGCGAAAAAAGAATTTCCTTGTACTGTACACATGTATATGTATATATGACAAATAAAAGCGTTCTATATTCTATATTTTATTTCCCGTATTCCTTTAAATGTTAAATGAAGTAAACGAACAGTTACTATACAATCAAAGTAGTAACGTGTATTCATTTTTTATTAATCATTCTAATATTATTTATTTACATTAGTCTTTTATTAATGTTTCTGCAACTTAAATTAACCAGAAAACTGTTTTTCATATGCTTAGATAGAAACGATAATGAATGGATGAATGAATGAATGAATGAATTAGCCTGTTTCTATTTTCGTCTATATGTTTGAGAATGAGAGTGTATGTGGTTTGCAAATGTGCTTATTACTTTGCTTATTGTACAATGGACAATAAATCAGCTTGTATATGCAGGTGACAATCGAGACAGCCTTTCTAATCTCTAGATTAATATTTTGCTGACCTATTTTTCAGGCCTAATAGCTAAAATAAAAACAAAACAAAACCATAAAGTATACCTGTATACCGTTTTAGATTGTCTGATATTGCCTGTAACATACATATTTATATATACGCCCCTGTAAAGCATAACATAAAACGTGTTTTTATTCTGGTGGATGTGACTTGTTAACTTTGGACATGTTCTGTATAAATGCAAGTGTGTATGGATGCAGTAGTCGATCTATATAAGTTTGTGAATGGGATAGTGTGTGTGTGTGTGTGTGTGTGTGTGTGTGTGTAGGGAGGGTAGAGAGGAAGCGCTCCAGAGGTCCTGGTCATCATTCCGTATTTGGCCCCCCACTTTATTCAATTAGTCCGGGCGGTTTGGTGGCCCCTCCCCTACTGATGACAGAGAGAGAGAGAGAATTGAGAGAGTTGAGAGAATTGAGAGAGAGAGAGAGAGAGAGAGCACACACACACAGAGAGAGAGACCCTCCTTAAGTTGCGTCGCGCCACAAGCTGTCTGCGAGCATTGAGCTGCCTGGCGCCATCCTAAAAGAATGCCTTCACTGTAAAAAAAAGTGAGAGAGAAAAAAAAGAGAGAGAGAGATAGAGAGAGAGAGAGAGAGAGAGAGAGAGACGGTCTAAGTTTAGAGAAAGGGGAGGGAGCGAGAGAAAGAGGGAGGGAGTCAGTAGGGGGTTAGAAAGGTTTTAGCGCTGCGCATAAACAGAGATTTTGATCAGTGCGTTCAAAGTTTCGGTGGAGTCCGAGCGCACTGAAACTCTCCATTGCGCCAATTGCGACCCGACCTGTTGAGTCCGCGTCCGCGTTCAGAATCTGCTAAAAACAACCCGCTGGATCCTGACTCACACTATACTGGACTTATTTATTTATTACAATTTGCGATCAGAGGGCGCTATTTGCATTTATTTTTTGCTTGTTTTGAAAAGCAAGCCAACTTTTATTTAATGCGCCGGTTATAGAGGTTTTAGAGGCTGGGACACTTATTTTATTTTATTCTATCTGACCAATGAGACACAAGTACGTGAAACATCTTGGACGGACTTGACAGTAAAGTGAATTTTTTTATTCAGTTGCAGGTGATCATCAGAAGCCACGTCTGTGAAAAAAGGCGTCTGGATTAATCAAGGAATTCCGGACTTTATTATTATTATTATTATTGCATTTTTTCCCTTTTAATTTTTTATCCTGTGTGACACGTTTTTATATGAAACTTTGCTAAACAAAACAAAAAACTAAAGCACGATGGAAGTGAGTGCGGAGCAACCCCGCTGGATGAGCCACCATCATCATCATCATCCACACCCGGTGCTAAACGGCCAGCACGCAGAGCCGCACCACCCCGGCCTTGGCCACTCGTACATGGAGCCGCAGTACCCGCTTGAGGACATGGACGTGCTCTTCAACATCGACGGACAGAGCGGTCACCCGTACTACGGAAACCGGGCCGTGCAGAGGTACCCGCCACCACACGGTAAGCATCGTTTCGCTTCGAGCACCCACACAGGAAGAGATTGCATAAAATACACCCACAACAAGACAGCTTGCTTTAAGTTTGCATTTAATCCTCATTTTTTTAATAATTATAGAATGTTTAAAAAAGTGTCGCCCACTTTGACCTCAGGTCACCACTGTTAGATTTAACTGTACCACTAAAACAAAGTCTTCACATACAAATGTATGCACA
Organism: Trichomycterus rosablanca; assembly: GCF_030014385.1. Taxonomy (NCBI): domain Eukaryota; kingdom Metazoa; phylum Chordata; class Actinopteri; order Siluriformes; family Trichomycteridae; genus Trichomycterus; species Trichomycterus rosablanca. Next base: position 82,672,996 of record NC_085988.1, read on the forward strand.
TCTTTTTTTTATTTGGAAATTTTCCTGCTTATTTATTATATTATTAACAAATATAATGTCTAATGCACGTTAGGTATAGATAAGTTGGCTGACATGATTTAGGTATTTGTTATTGTACAAACATTTGAAAAAAATAATAATACGCGAATTTGATGAATTCATTTTATTTTTATTTTTTAATTCAGCAACATTTCTGCTGTGTGCATTAAAAAAACACCCACATTCTCGGTCGCCAGGTTGAAACCGTGGAACTGAAGCAAGTAGCAAGAATTGAGTTTCTTGAAATTCTTGAAATCTATTTGTCGCACAAAAATGCAACCAATTCTGCTACAAGCAAGAAAGCAAGAAGGCGGATGACAAGTGTTTCTCATGACTGGTGTTTTACTGGTTTCACATCTTTCTAGTGTTCATCGGCTGTAAAACGATTTTGTAACACACACGTTTTCCTTGTTTTAATATATTTACCAACAGAGGCCTGTTTTGAGTATTTTATTGATTTAGCTTTAATAGTTTGTAGTTAAACAGTGTCTTTACAACCATCGGTGGCTGATTTGTTTAGAGAAAATGCAACACATTCAGGTCTGCTTAAGTGCGTTATCATTGGTTTCTCGACGTTTCTTGCTGTAATACAAATAATATAAATTTTGATAATATTTTTTTGTATGGCATTATTACATTTGCTATTTGAGGCCTTAAAAATAGCGTTTAATTTAACAACGCTTTAATTTTTTGGACGGTGCGACATTTGTTTTTTTTAATCGTAGGCCTACATATTACACACAATTATATAAGTATATGAAATGTGTTTATCTATCATTGTTTAAAAAAACAAAAAACAAATTGCCCTTATGTGATTAATTGCGCTAACTTGACAATAATGCGTCCTTAAATACGGCAAAGGCGTTTTATGTGAGCCGACCTTTGGCTCTACAAATGACAGATCAAACAGGGCACTTTAGCGGTGCAAATAAATTGCGGATGAGCTGTTTTGGGGTTTAATTTACTGCCGAGACTTCCTGAGCTGTGTGCATGAAGAACAATTCATGACCTTGTTTTATTTTCCGAGGCTCTCAGCACGTTTAGATTTAGATTTGAGATCCATCTCTATTGAGCTGATACTCAGGGAGGGGTGCTGAGTATCGACGGTCTCGATAACGAGAGCTAATGACATGCAGTAGGTGTTAATAGTGAATCCTTCAGGTCTGAACCTGAGCACAAACGGAGTCAAACGTTTTTCCACCCATGTTAAACAAACGAAAGTGTTTATTTTGCAACAAGAGCTTTACATTTTAACAGTAATTTTAACAATAGCTGCTTGCATTCATCAGTTTATCAGTTTTAAAGCATTATATGGGGTGTAAAAACAAGTCCAGGCGTTTGCAGACTTTATTTAAGTCCTGAATTAATTCTATAAGCAAAGTTTAATGTGTCTAGAATTAATTAATCATTTGGTAACACTATAGTTTTTCTTCCTCTAAATTTATCAATATTAGATACGAATAGCTGGCAGAATTTATACTAAAATATATTTTGTACACATTTAGAATTGGAATTGTTTTATTAAATCCACTTTATACTCAAGTATCAAAATCATGTAGCAAATGCAAATGTATTATTATTATTATTATTAATAAGATTTAGTCATTTTAGCAGTCACAGATCTCCTGATGTTTTGTGCCTTATGTGGTTGTAAATGTTGGTGGCAGACTGTTACCCATACCTCTAACTCTTATTTGTCATGTGGTTTGGAACGCATCGAAACTAAAGAGTTTTGATTCAAAAAACATTCAGGCTTGTGACTTTTTGGTAACAGGCCTCTTTGTGTGGTTCCACTTTTCAGGAAGTCAGGTGTGTCGCCCGCTGCTGCACAGCTCTCTGCCTTGGCTAGACAGCAGTAAAGGCATTGGGCCTCATCATGGGGCCTCCCCGTGGAACTTGGGTCCGTTTTCCAAAGCGCCGCTGCACCACAGCTCACCAGGGCCTTTGTCTGTCTACCCTCACCCACCCTCATCTTCATCCTCTACCTCCTCTTCCTCGTCCTCGCTGTCAGCCGGCCATGCCAGCCCACACCTCTTCACGTTTCCCCCGACTCCTCCGAAAGATGTGTCCCCAGATCCAGCCATGTCCGCACAGTCCTCTGGTTCTTCACTGCGGCCTGAGGACAAAGACTGCATCAAGTACCAGCTACCCGAGAGCATGAAGCTGGACGCGACTCATGGCCGTGGCATGGCCTCCATCGGAATGGGCACAGTGGCATCGTCCTCCTCCGCAGCGCATCATCCCATCGCTACTTACCCTCCCTATGTGTCCGAGTACGGGCCGGGGCTCTTCCCACCCAGCAGCCTGCTAGGTGGGTGCTCCTCTAGTTATGGTTCCAAAACAAGACCAAAAACAAGGTCCTGTTCAGGTAGGCGTGCGCTTTATTACCCCTTTGATATACTTTAACCTAATACAACATAGGCAAATCATTTCAACAGGGCCTTTATATTTGTTCCAGGATTTTTTTAGCTCTGCAAAAACTCATTTTACAAATTTTTTTCACAAACAGCCTCTAGGGTCAGGGCTGCTCTCGGGCGATTGAACAGGGCCTGGAGATTTCTTCCATTCTGGCCTCTTAGTGGAATCCCCAGGGCTGAATTGACTTTTACAGTTCGGAATAGTGTTTATTTGTGTCCCGCTCGGCTATATGAGAAGTACCGGTGTGAACGTAACACTGGGGATTTTGCTTTTCTGGTTCTCTGGTTCCTCTAAACATGGCAGAAGCCACAGCCTGGCTTACAATAAGCCTTTACTGCTTCATTTTTTAAACCACACAGACATGAGTGCGTTATTTGGGATTATCTTTGTCAACCAAACCACAGCCTAGTCTTAAATAAATGTTAAGACAAATGATCATTAAGAAATCATATTTATAATATTAGAAATGCTTTTAGTAAATGCATTTTCAATACACTATAGTCTATTTTTCGTAAAGGTGACAGTAACCTAATAATCCAAATAATATATCCCTATTATTCAACACAAAAAGTGCACAGCATTTTATTCTGCTTTGTATTATGTGCACAGTGACTATGTTATGCATTATAACCTATTAGATTATTTTATATATGTGTCTGCTGATAAGGCCGAAATCAATCTATCAATAGGTATAATTAAACACCGTCCAATCTGTTTCGATGACTCCAGTTTTTCCAGGGTGTTTGCATTTTTTTGCACCTCTTCTCGTCCCGGTCTCGGCACTGTTTTATGTGTTTAAGCTAATCCACTTAGGTTCAGCCTGCTGCGCTGTTTATTTTAGCGCTGAAACTGATGGAAAGGCCGGATGCTGCTGCATGAATCTCTATCCAAACACTGAGGGAAATTAGTTCTGAAAAAGAAAAGGTCATTCAGTCATCAGCCGTCAGACCGGTTTTACTTCTAACATGCGGCTGTTACAAACAAAGTAAACTTTTTTTTTGTTTTGCCATCATTTTCTCTTTTCCCATTTACTTAGTCGAGCCGTGTGTTTCATATCCAGAGGCCTTTTATTTAGTAACAACATCACTCATCATAAACAATATTTCCATTTTAACATTGACATTGCATTAAATCCAACCTACAAAGCATTCCAGAACACAAATTCCAGGGGTCAGAAATATAAATATAAAATGTTCTATTTGTGCTCTGATGTCCAATTAGCCATTAAATACAACAATGGACCTAAGTGATTAATGTAATAGTATAAAAAACAACAACAATTTTGGGATTCTGTCTGAATTACATTTAAACGTCTCATTTATTAAGAGCAGAGTACTACGAATTGGTTAATGCTTCATGGAAAGATACTCGCTATTTTCTGAAGCCAACTGAGATTAAACGCAAGTCTAAACCCTGTCCATAAAGGGAAACTAATTCAGATCGAGTTTTTAAGGTTTATTTTTTTTACCAATCATTAAAAACACGAACTCATTATACACATCATTAAACACAAACTAATTTTCAGAGCAAAAGCTGATGTTTTGATTGAACATAATGATTTAGCAAACGTGACATATTTGAATAATATGTAGTTCATTCTGCTTCATAATCCCTGGGATTCCGAGACATTTGTCTAGCTAAGCTTGTTTTCACTGGCCTAACTCCTTCAAATGGTGGAGCTTCAACCTATAACGGGCAGTTTTGTACAGCTAAAACTGATGTTTAATATTTGATGATCAATATAAATATAAAGAAAAAACATTCATTAGAATAACCATTAAGAAATCCAAACAAACAAAGAACAACTGATGTTCGGTATAGTTTGCGTTTATCAGATTTTGTAGGCCTACTAATCACAACAAAGCTGTAGCTTATTCTTAAAAAAAAAAAAAAAAACAATTAAACAAATAAGATGTTTAAGAGGTATTAATGAATTAATTTACTATTAACTTGGCATATGTAAAACCTAAAAAGGTGAAATGTATGGAATAATGTAGCATCTATATGTTGTCCAAAATAATTAAAAACAACCTGCCTGTTAAACCTTAAAAAATAAACAAACATAACAGCTGCAGTTCTTACCTAATGTCTGCATTAAACCGAAAACTCAATTTTTCTAGTTTGCGGTCTAACAGCAACCCACAGACTCGGAACAAGTTTTACGCAATAACAAAATAAAACAGGATGGCATCAGAGTTCGCCCACCAGCGGTGAAACCAGAACATCTGAGAAAAGGCTTAGAAATGGAAATTTTCTCACTGTGAGAAATCAAACTGCTGAACCTAAATTTGAAGATGTTGAGTCCATTGACACTACAGTGAATTTAAGTCGACTTGGTGAAAGCGTTTAGGTGTTAAAAATCACTTTCTGCCCTGGTTGACTTTACAATGTAATTGACTTCTTAATAATAGAAATGAAGTGGCTTAACATGATCATAATAATAAAACAATCAGCATTCTGGTAGGTGTGTCTGTCCTCTTAATCGCTTCCTCCTGTAGTAAAGCTAAAGCCTATGGCGAAATGTTCCTGAGCACTTTGTGTTTGGATGTTTTTCGTTCTTTCGAGTGTCACTCAGACGGGAAAAAGCATCGGCCTGTCTGTCAAACCGAGAGAAAAAGAAAGAGAAAATAAGAGCAGGAGTTTAACGTGGGGCCATTTATTCTAGACTGGAAAAAAACATGTGACATGATAAATAATATTAAAATCACCCTACATTCACATATTGTTATTATTATTATTATTTATGTTGTATTGACTACAGAAGGCAGCTGTAGCCTAGCGATGGACTAGTAATCAAAAGATCACTGTTGGACCCTTGAGCAAGACCCGTAACCTTCAATTGCTTAGACAAAATACTGTCACACTTCTGTAGGTCGTTTTGGATAAAAGCGTCTACTAAATGCCGAAAATGAATGAATGACATGAATTATTATTATTATTATTATTATTATTATTTTTATGCTCATTATTATGTCGTTATCGTTCGTCTTAATTGCTTTGACTAAATCTGGAAGGTTTTTGATCGGATGCGCCGATATGAAATGATACAACGACTGATAACAAATCATCTCACACAGCCGGTATGTTAGTAATGTTTTTTAATTCTCAGAATGAGTAGGGTTATGTTTGTAAGGTATAATCATTCAGTGTTCAGCCCCTACAGCATGATGTCTTTGATAAGACCTGGATGTGTAACATGACTGAAAACCGCTACTAAGATCTTAAAGGATTAGACTTCAAATCAGGCTTTAAATTATTTATAATATTAATAATAATAATAATTCCAATTTATCATCATTATTATTATTGTTATTATTATTATTATTATTATTATTATTATTATTATTATTGTTATTGTTATTTTATACTCCTTATTCTCAATAACCATAGTTCACATAACATATTACACCCCCCACAAAAACTCGTGTTTTATTTTACATATAGCAACGTTTATAGTTCAGTAGTTCAGTGCATAGCAGATGAATATATTGTGATTGTTCACCGGTCGTATAGGCCTACATGCATAGAAATATGTGTGCATTACTCAGTTATCTATACAATATGAGCCCAAAAAGAAACCTATGTACATTATATGTATCATTACATGGCAAATTTTGTTATACTATGATCATATTATAATACTATTCATTAAATCGTTATTGTACTATTATACTATTATAATACTATTCATTATATCGTTATTATACTCTTATACTATTATATTGCCCAGCACCGCGCCTTAAACGTGTAGCTACAATACAATACAATGATATTTCATATTAACGATATTTGACAACTTCAGTAAAATGTCAGTGATCGATTATCCGTCTTTGCAAATGCAAGTTACAAATAATATTCGTGTGAAATAATTTTGGAGGTTCTTTTTGACTCACAGTGTAAATGCCTGCATGTTCTGGTGCGTTGGTCAGTTATTTATATAGCTGTGCATGTGTTGTGCGTGCAGAGGGTCGGGAATGCGTGAACTGCGGAGCCACTTCCACTCCTCTGTGGCGGCGGGACGGAACCGGGCACTACCTGTGTAACGCCTGTGGACTCTACCACAAAATGAATGGCCAGAACCGACCTCTCATCAAGCCCAAAAGGAGACTGGTATGGTTTTTCCTATTATTTTTGTCTTTTAGCTAGGGATGCAGAAAATTACAAGTTTTATTTATATCGAAATAAGGTCTACCGCTTTTATTATTATTATTGTTATTATTATTACTATTATTGGTAGTAGTATGTTCCAATCACATGTATTTATTTATTTGCATTGTTGTATCACCCCACTATGTATAAGCACTGACAGCGAATTTTTACAAAGTGATTTTTTAAACGACAGATTTAATTCTATGTATTTATTAATATTTAACAAAACGCATTTTCTTGTCTCTGTAAAATCACTGGTTGGTGCAACCACTGGTTACATCTGTCCTGAAAGAAAAGTCATTTTTAACTGCCATTTTAGTTCAATGTATAATTTAAAGTTAAAGTTTAATCTTATTAGGATTTAAAGCTTAATTTTGTTAAAAGACGGAACGAAATAAAAAGTGCGCACTTTTAAATAACATTAAACAAACAGCCGCAAATTATAGCAGGCGAAAATAACGGTTTTTAACCTGAGTGGTAAAATGTGTTTACTTTATTGTTTGTCTCTCGCAGTCGGCTGCACGGCGAGCGGGAACGTCCTGCGCAAACTGTCAAACAACCACGACGACGCTGTGGAGGAGAAACGCCAACGGTGACCCGGTGTGCAATGCCTGCGGCCTCTACTACAAACTGCACAATGTAAGCAGTTGAGTTTACATTCAACCATCCTGCTCCTGTATTATTATAGATGTTTTTTTTTTTTCCTTGTTTTTCTTTTTTAATCAACTTTTTTTACTTTGTTTTTTTATTATTTTATTGACTAAAAAATTTAATCTAGCTTTTTATATAATTTTTTATAAATTTTTTTTCATTTATTTATTTTTTATTTATTTACTTCTATATTTTCTTTCATTTATTTATTTTTTATTTATTTATTTATTTTTATATTTTCTTTCTTTCATTTATTTATTTTTTTATGTATTTTTATATTTTCTTTCATTTATTTATTTATTTATTTATTATAATTTTATCCATTTATTTATTTTTTATTTATTTATTTTAATATATTTTTTCTGAGTTAATTTTAATTTCTTGCAGATGGCTAACAGTCAGCTTTTTATTTTTAATCCTTTTTGCCTTTCTTTCACTCTTCTAGATGTTTTTTCCCCTTTCTTAAATGCTCTGTCAATGCATATCCTTTACTGACTAAAAGAGCTTCACAAAAAGTCACACAACACACACTTGCACGTACACAACAACACACACACATTTACATGCTCATTAATGATTCCCAGTCCAGTAATCAAGTACAAAACAAACAACGAGCAACGATTATGATAAGCATCGTTGGAATTATAGGTCATAGTTTATAGCAGTAGCTTATATTACGCCCCATTATTGCTCTTGTAATTGTTTTCTGATTTTTTTGGATGGCTCTAATCAGGAAGACTGATATTTCTGGCAGTGACCCGGGGGGGCTAATGTATTTGGCAAATGAGCTGATTACGGTCTTGGGTTCTTTGAACTAAATTTCAAATGTCTCAGGAGAGACGGACCCGTCTTAACCTTAACCTGGATCAGAGCTGCAGTAGGCTTTAGGTGTAACTCTATGAGAGAATGAAACCTTGCACTGGTGTGTTTGTGTGTGTGTGTTTGTGTGTGTGTGTGTGTGTGATTCTCTGGCTTTGTACTAAAGAGACTGTAGTACCCACCTCTTCGCACTGGGCTTGTGGTCAGTAAAACAAAGGGCTGTCGGTGTGAATACTAACCACAATGTGTGTGTGTGTGTGTGTGTGTGTGTGAAGTCAAAGACAATTGTATAGTGTTTTTTTCTTAAAACAGCTTAACAAAACCCAAAGTGTGTGTGTGTGTGTTACTGTCAGGGCTACGTCGCTGACAGGTTTGTCTGACCAGATTTGGTGTGCATTACACCTGCTAACATACATCACAAACACACAGGACGAACCTCAGTTGCATTAGACGATGTATTTCTGACTCCAACACTAGCTGACCAAAGATGTTGGCGAATATCTATTATAGGTTGATGCCCAGAGTTTATGGGCCTATTGGAGGTTTTGGGGTTTGGTTCTCCATTATACAAGCTTATAATAATTAATCAAATAATAATAATAATAATAATAATTAATAATAATAATTAATAATAATAATAATAATAATAATAATAATAATAATCATAATCATAATCATCATCTAGGAGGCAAGAGGGTTAAGAGCCTTGCTCAAATGATCCAACAGTGGCTGCATGTCAGAGCCAAAATTCAGACCCACAACCTCCCGACTGATAGCTCACAGCTCTACCCACTAGGCTACCACTGTCCTTCTATTACAAACTACTGACCTTAACACTGCTGAAATATCCCTGGTCAGAAACTCAAAAGATTTGGTCAACCAGAAGTGCCAGAAGCCTGATGTTTTCCATCGAAAGCAACCGCTTAAGGTAAAAAAAGTTAATGGACGGCCTCAGAAGACCCTGTGTCTCTTACAAGTGTGTGTAGACCTTTGATTTAATCTGTATAATATAATTACAGGTCTGTTGTGGGTCAGTCTGATTTTTAGTTGCCCATAAAGAGGTTGGTTCATTTGGATCTGGTTTCTTAATAAGAGTGTTTGATCCATGTTTTGTTGGTTAAATGGGTAGAATACAAACATTAGACTGTACACTATATATTGGACTATATGACTATATAGTCAAAAAGGCTGTGTAAAATCTTTGGTTTAGGAAAAAAATAATGATTTTTAAAAGTACTGGACCAGCCTGGACCTTATAAACAGGCCGTGTAATCAATACAGATGGTATGAATTGATTAGTATTATTTCTGTACATGTTTAATGTAGCCTTATACCAGTATTAATATAGTATTAATATGATTTTACCAGTTGCTTATATGACCCTAATTTTCCTTGAAAACACTGGATAACAAATTTCTCAGACCTTACAGGGAACCAAATAACCTAAGACACGTCTATCATTATCTATTATTATTATAGGTAGAACTATTTTAGTCTTGGTCCATGTTAATTTGGACCAAGCCTGGACCTTATTTAGCCAATAAACACACAGTGCAATCAAATCCGATGGTATGAATTGATTATTATTACTTCTGTACATGTTTAAGTGTACTATACCTAAATGACTCTAATTGTCCATGAAAACACTGGATAACAACATTTCCCAGACCTTATAGGGAACCTAATAACCTGAGAAATGTCTATTATTATCTATTATTACTATAGGTAGATGTATTTTAGTCTAGGTCCATGTTGATTTGGCCCCTGGTGCTTACGTGGTCTGTATTACGTTTGATATATTCAGTATTAACAAAGTAATTATGGATTCCACTTAGAACAACACACAGACATCCCCTAAAAACGTACAGCTATGTATATTGTTTTAAAAGTACACTCTTCTGAGTTCTGTGTGTATTGTTAGGCGTAGGTACTTTTATAACACTATGGTTGGACTGCGTCCATTAGCTGAGTCGTATTTCATTCATTGCGACGGAGAGCCGTGCTGCATGCAATTGCAAAGCAAGAATTCGGTGCAGCTCGGTTTTATGCAAATTAGTTTCTGTCACATTGCATACGGCCAACCAATCAGGGGCTTTGCATAAAGGGCAGATTTTGGGCTCGAGCAGCTAGCAGTAAAAGGTGGAAAAAAGAAAATGGAAACATTACAAACCAACTGCTTCCCTTCTGTTGATAAATCCTGAACGTTGGACTAAAAACTCTAAAGCTGGTGGTTTTTTTTATAATATGGACATCCATTTGTGTAGGAAAATCCTTAGCAAAACATGCCGTCCATTACTCAGCCAACCTGATCCTTACTAGGCGCTATAATTGGTGTGTTTGAGCGTCGGCCTGTATTGATCTCGCTCTGAGACAGACATTCTTTTCGCTCTGTGTTAAGTTTGACGTCTTGTATATAAACACACCGGCCGTCTATTCTACGTTTTGCGTAGACGCATTAAAACCCGGGATAAAATATAGACAGCAGATAAACATCTAGACGTCGTAAACGTTTCTGCGGTCAGACCACGGCCTGATAGCAGAGCATTGGGTCTGGTCTCGATTACTCTGGTCTAGAGGGAGGAAAACGGGCGTGAGTGCAGCTCTGTGATGACGCCGATGGTTGGCAGTGGAGTGGAGTGTCGTGGCAATGCATTGTGCCCATGCCTGGCTAACTGGGCTTAGATTTCTTTCCTTGGCATGACTGACATGAAATAAGGCCAGTGTAGAGGAATCAGCGGCTAAATTCAGCCTAGTGTTGATAGGACGCGCGCGCACACACACACACACACACGCACAATAATCCTTTCTTTTTTCTTTCTTTCCTTCCCTATTTATTATTCTATAAAATATATGGCCAAAAGAATGTGGACCCTCCTCCTAATAATTACGTTTATGTATTTAAGACAAACAGCATTATAATATTATGATATACATTTTGCAACTGTCTGGGGGAGGTCTTCTATTCCAGTTCAGTGTAAAGGAAGTCCAGTGGCCTGCACATCCTTCTGACCTTAACCCTATTGAACACCTTTGGGTTGATTTGTAATGTCAAGAGCCAGGCCTTCACATTCAACCTCTGTGCTGGTCCTAGCAAATGCTCTTTAAACCGAAAGAGCACAAATTCCTACACATTTGCACCCCAAAATCTTATGCAAAGCCTTGCCAGATGAACAGAGTCTGCTAAAAATACTTTTGGCCATATAGTCGGCATAGATATCCATACAATTAATGCATTAACTAACGTATCTCTCCTGCTTCTCTTCAGATCAACCGACCCCTGACCATGAAGAAAGAGGGCATCCAGACGCGCAACCGCAAGATGTCCAGCAAGTCCAAAAAGAGCAAAAAGTGTCAGGACAGCATGGACGACTTCTCCAAGAGCCTGATGGAGAAGAGCAGCTCGTTCAGCCCGGCCGCCCTGTCGCGTCACATGACCTCCTTCCCACCCTTCTCGCACTCGGGCCACATGCTGACCACGCCCACCCCCATGCACCCTTCCTCCGGCTTGTCCTTCGCACCGCACCACCCTTCGAGTATGGTGACCGCCATGGGCTAGGCTACCTCTAAAAGTCAGCGTGACCCCTCTAACTCGACCTCAACCTCAACCTCAGACCCCGAACCTGCTCCGCCCCGGCCCGGATGACTGCTAAAGAGGTTTCATCTCCGAAAAACAAACTTCCTGAGAGAAAGAACGAGAGACTCTCCATCACTCATTCATCCCGTGTGCTCGCATCTTTACTGTCATTTGTGTATAGACCTGTCAAATCGCACGGACGCTCCTTCATCCACCTCCACGCATTTTTACTTCCTCTCCGAGAGGCGAGAACTCCCCGAGCTGTGAAAGACACGGAGACCAGAAAGACTTTGCATATTTGTACAAATTGTATGAAATACAATACATTTAATGAAGACTTTTAAAAAAAAAAAGAGGAAACGCCCACGGGCAGCTAACGACAAGAAGGGTACGACGAGGCGAGAGGCCGAGTGAAGGACAGAGCGAACGATTAAGAGAAATTAAATGTAGGATATTCAGCAAAGGACGGACTCGTGTGTGTAATGCATTAATGCCTGTGTAGTCGGATCTGTCCCTCTGACTGCCAGCTTCTCTTTTGGATGTGTAATAGGTCCTGGCCAATCGGTTTGTGTTCGAGATACACAGAAATACACACAAACACGTACACACACACTCGCGCACACACACACGTACATGAATTCTGTTCACCTGAAAGACTTTCTCCTGGCCCAGGTTATATGCATTGTGAAAATAAAGTTCCTGTATTTGTTATTTGTATGTATAATTCAGAGTACCAAAAATACGAAAGAAACAAAGATGTAGAATTATTTCTTTATGTCATGCAGACTGAATGGTTGTACAAATTTAATAATCACTAGTGTAAAAAAGAAAGGCTTTTTTTTGTTGCGTAAATTTTTCCCTCTTTGAAAATAATAAACTAGTTTAATCTCTGTTCACATTGAGCATCGATACAGCATGTTCCTTCTTTTGTCCCGGCGTGTGTGCTTACATATGGGTGTGTGTTAAACAAAACCAAACTAAACACTTAACCTGCCAAAATACCTTTTTTTAACTAATTTAAATTTAATCACGACTAAACAAAACAGGTCAAAAATACTGTCTTATTGCCCTGTGATGGACTGGCGACCTGTACGCTGTGTTTTCTACCTTTAGCTCAGTGAATTGTACCCACTGCAACCCTGAGTAGAATAAAGCGGTGGTAGTCTAGTGGGTAGAGCTTTGTGCTATCAAGTGAAAGGTTGAGAGTCTGTCTGTCTGTCTGTCTGTCTGTCTGTCTGTCTGTCTGTCTGTCTGTCTGTCTATCTATCTATCTATCTATCTATCTATCTATCTATCTATCTATCTATCTATAAATAATTAAAAAACACAAAAAATGGAATTGATTAAAGTAATTAATATTATTTTATCATATGAGTGTGTTAAACAAAAGCAAACGAAACACATTTTTTAAATTCATTTAAATTGAATCACGAATAAACAAAACAGGTCAGAAGTACTGTCTTATTGCCCTCTCATGGATTGGCGGCCTGTAGCGGTATGGTTTCTACCTTTAGCCCAGTGAATTTTACCCAACGCGACCCAGAGTAGGATAAAGCGGTGGTAAAACAGACAGTTAATAAGTGAATAAATGAATGAATACTGCCGTGTAGGGACAGTGGTAGCCTAGTGTGTAGAGCTTTGGGCTATCAAGTGATGGGTTGAGAGTTTGAATCCCAGCTTTGTCATGCAGCCACTGTTGGGCACTTGAGCAAGGCCCTTAACACTCTTGGCTCCAAGGGCACCATACAATGGCTGACACTGTGTTCTGACCCCAGCTTCCAAACACGCTGGGATATGTGAAGAAAGAAATTTGTTGTACTGTATGTCTGTAAATAAGACAAATCTATCTATCTGTCTATCTGTCTGTCTGTCTGTCTGTCTGTCTGTCTATAAATAACAAAAAAACACAAAAACTGGAATTGATTAAAGTATTTAGTATTATTTTACTATATGGGTGTGTGTTAAACAAAACCACAACTAAACACTAAACCTTTTTAGTGTTTAAGTGTTTTAGTTTTTAACCGTTACCTTTTTAAATTAATTTAAATTAAATAACCACTAATCAAAACAGATTAAAAAGACTATCTTATTGCCCTGTGATGGACTGGTGACCTGTCCGGGGTGTTTCTGACCTTTAGCCCAGTGAATTGTACCCAGCGAGACCCTGAGTAGGATAAAGTGGTGGTAGACTAGTGTGTAGAGCTGTGGGCTATCAAGTGAAAGGTTGAGAGTTTGAATCCCAGCTCTGTCATGCAGCCACTGTTGGGCCCTTGAGAAAGGCCCTTAACCCTGTCTGCTTCAGGGGCGCCGTACAATGATTAAGGCATTCTATCTATCTATCTATCTATCTATCTATCTATCTATCTATCTATCTATCTATCTATCTATCTATCTATCTATCTATCTATCTATCTATCTATCTATCTATCTATCTATAATTAAAAAAACACAAAAACTGGAATTGATTAAATGAATTAATATTATTTTATTATATGGGTGTGTGTTAAACAAAAGCAAACAAAACACTGAACCAGTCAAAATACCTTTTTAATTAATTTAATTGAAATCATGACTAAATAAAACAGGTCAGAAGTACTGTCTTATTGCTCTGTGATGGACCGGCGACCTGTCTGGTGTGTTTTCTACCTTTAGCTCAGTGAATTGTACCCACCGAGGATAAAGCGGTGCTAAAACAGACAATTAATGAATGAATTAATTAATGCTGCCGTGTAGGGACAGTGGTAGCCTAGTGGGTAGAGCTTTGGGCTATCAAGTGAAAGGTTGAGAGTTTGAATCCCAGCTCTGTCATGCAGCCACTGTTGGGCCCTTGAGCAAAACCCTTAACCCTGTCTGCTCCAGGGGCTCTGTACAATGGCTGACCCTGCGCTCTGACCCCAGCTTCCAAACATGCTGGGATATGTGAAGAAAGAATTTTTTTGTACTGTACGTCTGTATATAGACACAATGAACCAGCGCTGAGAGCGCACTGACGTGTTTCAGTCACAAAAACTACTAACAGGTGTAATAAATCAATTACATAAAGGGAATTATATGCTTTGAAATTTTGCAGCAACAGTTTAGGGAAGGTCCTTATCTGTTCCAGCATGAAGACATGAAGAAAAGTTCAGTTTAAAGAAACTCCAGTGTCCTGCACAGTCCTGACCTCAGCCCCACTCACCAGCTTTGGGATGAAACTGGACATCAACTGAGGCTTTCTTGACCAACCTCTTTTGACTAAATGGGCACAAATTCCCACAAACATACTTCAAAGTCTTGTAAGACGCCTTCTCAGAGGAGTGACTGTTGTTCTAGCTGAAAAGATCACACAGTGGTCACTCTGTTTTAATACAGTTTGTTTTTAAATGGGACGTCCAACAAGCTCATGGTCAGGTGTCCAAATGCTTTTGACACTATAGTGTACATTAGTGTGCTTATAAATACTGCAACTGAAATATACAGAATAAAACAAATTAGGATTTTTTTAGCGAATTGAAGAATAATCTCACTTCATTCATTGTCTGTTTTACCATCGCTTTGTCCTGGCCAAGGTCGCAGTGGGTCTGATTCACTGGACGAAAAGTCGTTAACACCGCGGACAGGTCTGAGAATAATCTGACAAGCTAAAATACAGAAAATAGGAACTATAAGTGGTGTGTATGTGCCTGGGTGTGTGAGCGTTACAGTTGAACTTTTACGTGTGATATTTAATCACAAGACTCCAGAAGGCCACATGCTAACAGGAAGGCCTGAAATAAAGCAAGGCTTTTTGGAGGAATGTAGCTTTGCTCAGAGCCTCTCTGTTTCTCACGTACACCCACATCGGCTACATTTCACGTACGCTAGCGCTCCAGCGAGCAGGGATTCAGATCGCGGCTCAAGGTGAACCATTAAAACACAGCGGCACTTCCTGACAAGCAGCAGCAAATAAGAGGGCTAAATATATAAACGTATAGCAAGTCCACCAACAAAACAAAAATACCGGTACACTGATACTCAGGTTGCTAAAGCGGGCGTCTGAAGCTTGCTAATTTCCGCCTGACTAGCCCTCATCATCCACACACAGGGTGGTAAATTTATTCTGAGCGCCTTTTTATCATGACATAATTTACTGTTATTATTATTATCATTATCATTATTTATTCAAATGTTTTAACTTTATTAACAATCAGTTTAGGTACTGAAACCTACAGTTTCACCACCAACGTTTCTGCTGTTTTACCATACAATCCAGTTTTAAAACCAAATAAATATAAATAAAGATAAGATAAGACATAATATAAGAAAAGATAAAATAAGATAAGATAAGACAAGATAAGATAAGATAAAATAAGATAAGAAAAGATAAGACATAAGATAAGATGAGATAAGAAAATAAGATAAAAAAAATAAGATGAGAAGATAGGCTAATATAAGATAAAATAAGATATGATAAAATAAGATAAAATAAGATAAAATAAGATAAAATAAGATAAAATAAGATAAAATAAGATGAGAAAATAGGCTAATATAAGATAAAATAAGATAAAATAAGACATAAATTACGAAGATAGGATAAAATAAGATTAGAAGATAGGAAAAGATAAGATAAAGTAAGATAAGACATAAGATAAAATAAGATAAGATAAAATGAGGTAAGATAAGATAAGAAGATATGATAAGATGAGATGAGATAAGATAATATAAGATAAGACAAGACTAGATACGATAATATAAGATAAGACAAGACTAGATAAGATAATATAAGATAAGACAAGACTAGATAAGATAATATAAGATAAGACAAGACTAGATACGATAATATAAGATAAGACAAGACTAGATAAGATAATATAAAATAAGATAAGATAAGAGATAAGATAAGAGCTTTTTATTATCCCACAGGAAGAAAGAGCAGCTAAATATAGAGCAGCTTTCAAGAATATTTACATTTTCGGCATTTAGCAAATAAATTTTTTCAAAGAGACTTACATTACAGTTACAGTATACAGGGTTGGCATGGTGGCGCCTCACAGCAAGAAGGTCCTGGGTTTAATCACCAGGTGGGGCGGTCTGGGTCCTTTCTGTGTGGAGTTTGCTTGTTCTCCCCGTGTCTGTGTGGGTTTCCTGCGGGTGCTCCGGTTTCCTCCTACAGTCCAAAGACGGGCAAGCGAGGTAAATTGGAAATAAAAATTGTCCATGACTGTGTAATGAGTAACTACCGTTCCTGTCATGAATGTAACCAAAAGTGTAAAACATGACATTAAAATCATAATAAACAAACAGTATACAGTCTGAGCAATTAGGGTTAAGGGCCTTGCCCAAGGGCCCAACAGCAGCAACCTGGCTTGAACCAGTGACATTCTGATTACTAGTACACTACCTTAACCATTAGGCTACGGCTTGCCCTATATATTAAAGTGTAAAGAGATATTAAAGTGTTCATACATCCATCCATCCATCCATCCATCTAACTATCTATCTATCCATCCATCCATCCATCCATCTATCTAACTATCTATCCATCCATCCATCCATCCATCCATCCATCTAACTATCCATCCATCCATCCATCCATCTATCTAACTATCTATCCATCCATCCATCCATCCATCCATCCATCCATCCATCCATACATCTATCCATCCATCCATCCATCCATCCATACATCTATCCATCCATCCATCCATCCATCCATCCAACTATCTATCCATCCATCCATCCATCCATCCATCCATCCATCCATCCATCTAACTATCCATCCATCCATCCATCCATCCATCCATCCATCCATCCATCCATCTAACTATCTATCTATCCATCCATCCATCCATCCATCCATACATCTATCCATCCATCCATCCATCCATCCATCCATCCATCCATCCATCCATCCATACATCTATCCATCCATCCATCCATCCATCCATCCATCCATCCATCCATCCAACTATCTATCCATCCATCCATCCATCCATCCATCCATCCATCCATCCATCCATCCATCCATCCATCTATCTATCTATCTATCTATCTATCTATCTATCTATCTATCTATCTATCTATGCAAACAGAACAGTGTAATCAGTATCTTTTCACAGTAGAGACAGATAATAATAATAATAACAACAACAACAACAACAACAACAACAATAACAATAATAATAATAATAATAATAATAATAATAATTATTATTATTATTATTGCTTAAATAGTATATATTTATGTACAGAATGTAAAGTGATCTGTGCACTTAATAACAGCTTTAACTGCACTTTCTGTTACACCAGTAGCCGTCCTGCACGGCTCCCATGCGACGTGATACAGGAAGCGATATTCCGCGTGCCAGTTCAATCCCGTAACCCCAAAGGAATGTCCATTAATATCGATATGGCCGCGGAGCAGCTAATGCGCTTTAAAGCGGAGTTAAAAACCAGTGGCGGACTAAAAGGAGAGCTTTTTCCTGTTCTGACTTTGATCAGTGGATCATTGGGAGGTCGCCGGGTCAGTGCACGCTGTTCCGCGGTAGGCAGTCGTAGTCTCCAGTCCACTAACTTTTATGGGTGCTGAGAACAAGGCCGCCCCGGGGCCTCCCCGCTGCGTGGGAGTGTGTTTCAATTTAGCTCAGAACGAGCCAAAGAAACGTTGTTTATTCAATAAGCTGAACTTACATTCGGAACGCCGCCACAATCCCCCAAAGACAGGTAGGTACCCAGCAGCTGATGCAATCGAAAGCTGGATTGCAGCGCGCAAAATAATGAGTGTCACTTTGGGGACAAAGTTGTGGTTTAATAGATTTGCATGCCGGCTTATCAAGAGTCTCTCAAAGCAGACAAGAAAAAAGGAAGTCCAGACCAAGCACACACACACATACACACACACACAAATACAACCTCACTTAAACACAGTGAAACTGGCCCATGGTAGAAAGCTTCACAGTAATAAAGCAGAACTATTATTTCTTGGCCGGCATTAACCAGTTTTAATAACTCATCCTCATTAACTGTTTCTATCCTGATCAGGGTTGCAGTGGGTCATTTTAGATTCATGTTGCTGTTGTGTACTCACTCTGCCAGCTGTGCCAGCATACTATACACATTTTTAACCAATGGCATTATTAAATTCATTCATTACCTGTTTTACCATCGCTGTATCCTGGTCAGGGTGGCAGTGGGTCATTTTAGATTCATGTTGCTGTTCTGTTCTGTTCTGTTCTGTACCCACTCTGCCAGCTGTGCCAGCATACTATACACATTTTTAACCAATGGCATTATTAAATTCATTTATTACCTGTTTTACCATCGCTGTATCCTGGTCAGGGTCATGGTGGGTCTGTTGAATTAGACAAAAGGCAGGAAACACCAAGGACAGGTCGCCAGTTCATCACAGGGCAGACACACACACTCACTCACACACACACAAACACACACATTACATTTACATTTTCAGCATTTAGCAGACGCTTTTATCCAAAGCCACCTACAGTGCTGCGACAGTGTACTGTCTAAGCAATTGAGGGTTAAGGGCCTTGCTCAAGGGCCCAACAGTGGCAACCTGGCAGTGGTGGGGCTTGAACCAGCAACCTTTTGATTACTAGTCCAGTACCTTATCCACTAGGCTACAACTGCCTTGCAGTGCACGCGCGCACACACACACACACACACACACACACACACACACACACACACACACACACACACACACACACACACACACACACACACACACACACACACACACACACACACACACACACACACACACACACACACACATACACACACACACACACACAGATGTTCAAACTTAGGGCAATTGTTAGTAGCTCCAATTGGCCTGGCTGCTTGACGTTGGACTTGTGGGAGGAAACCAGAGGACACAGGGAGAACATGCAAACTCCATAGAGAAAGGACCCTTGGGAATCAAACCCAGGCCCTTCTTGCTGTGAAACGACAACACTATCCACTGCACCACTGTGAATGTCATATTCATATTAATTTCAACTGCTTTGTCCTGGTCAGGGTCTCACCTGGTCCAGCATCACAGAAAAAAATCATATTTGACATTTACAACACTTAAGGGTTAAGAACCTTGCTCAGGGGTCCAACAGTGGCAACCTGGCAGTGATTAGAGTGTTAGAGTATCAAGGTATAAACCGTAGTCAAACATTACATTATAAGTAATAAAGGTTCTTCTTTCAGTACCAAAGGTACAAGTTTTAGGACTAATGGTACCTGTTCCAACATCAAGGGTTTTAGTTTAGTAACAAAGATACAAACCCAGTATCCAGACCCAGTATGTCGTAAAATACAATAATAAGAAGAGTATGTGCTTCTGAAGAGACACATGCAGCCACTGACCACTTCTTTTCCCTTTCCAGAGAGGTGGGGTCTCACAGAGCACAGAGCACAGTTTCAGGCTCAGATGTCTTGACCAGCCATCACAGAGTCAAAGAGTCTTATAAAGGACTCAAGTATTTAAAAGGTAAAAGACGAGAGAAGAGCTACAGAAATGTTTGTAGTCTTACAACAGCCCTGACACACATGTGCACCACAAATGTAAGTAAATCTTTGACTTTAGCTGTAAATGTTGTGATCCAAACAGAATATACAAGCGCAACCCGGTACTGTAATCCCACAAGATCAATAAATTTGTGCACCGGCTACATAAACACGTGAGAAGAACAAGCAAACACGGCGTCTTGTACCAATTTAGAAAGAGTAAACGGGGACATACTGAGAAATGGGATTTACACCAAAATAACCAGAGCAACTCCACTTCAATGTGGGAATTTACATGATTCGGGGGTGCACATAATTATTCTCAGATGGTGCCGTTTCCAGCTGGGATCAGATCCGGTTAAGATAAACAACTTATCAAAAATATGTCGATATACAAGCAACTGAGTTTAATTAATTTAGTTTAGCAGCTAAACATTTGTCACTCAGATGCACCGGCAGCTAAAACGTGCAGCAGAACTACAGTATATTAGAGTCAGATTGTGAATTCTGGAGGATAAATGTATCACAAATGTGACTTTGATTGGCTCGGATGTCTCGGAGTTCTGGATTGGCAGATACCAGGATAAAGCAGTGGTAAAGCATGACACTAAAATAAAATAAGAATTAATTATGTTCCCAAAGCAGGCAAATCTAAAAACAATTGTTTAGTCACGTCTGTGTTCCAGGCCAAACATATTTTTGTTGTCAATCTGCCAGTCCTTACTGGGCATGCCTATTAGGCAAGACATATAAACTAAATTTGCATTGTGATTGGGCGGCACGGTGGTTAAGTGGGGAGCACTGTTGCCTCACAGCAAGAAGGTCCTGGATTCAATCCCCAGGTGGGGCGGTCCGGGTTTTTTCTTCCAGTGTCTGCATGGGTTTCCTCCCACAGTCCAAAAACATGCAAGTGAGGTGAATTGGAGACACTAAATTGTTCATGACTGTGTTCGATATAACCTTGTGAACTGATGAATCTTGTGTAATGAGTAACTACCGCTCCTGTCTTGAATGTAGACAGACAGACAGATTAGACAGACAGACAGATAAAACTATAGATAGATAGATAGACAGACAAACAGACAGATAGATGATGGATGGATGGACAGACAGACAGATAGTGTCTGTGTAATTTTGTGAATGTAACCAAAGTGTAAAACATGACGTTCAAACCCTAATAAACAAACATTGTTATTATGACCTTCTACTTTAGCATATCTAACGATGTTCCTGACCTTCAATCCTTGTGTAGTCTTAACATTTTGAATACTCCCCTTGTCCTAAAGGTAAAAAAAAAAATGACCTGCCTTTACTAAACCTACAATAAGGCAGCTTGGTTACATTTTAAAACCCAAATCTATTTCACATAAAGAAACAACCTTTCATTCATCACAAACTTTGTGGTGAGTATCTGGGGTCACTCTAGGAAAAGTCAAATCTCAGGCTGAAATAAGACTGAGGGGATCTTATCAGCTGATGGGTTAATTATGACTGAATATTAACACGGTACCAGTGTGGTTATAAACCAACGCTGTCCGAACTGGGCTGCTGTTCCTTGGCACCATTGTTGGTATTGGGTTCTACCACAGACGCACCTCCTGGAAAATATGCACGCCAAGAAGATTAACCGCTGCTGCGCTCAATAGGGAAGTGTTTGTTCATCTCTCTTCATGGACTACAAGTGGAAGTTTGAAGAGGAAGTTTAAACAATTTAATCAAATAAGGACGATTTCTTATTGTGCTAAATGACCCAAAAAAGTTGTTCTGGCATCAGTTTGTATCCTCATTCCACTCAGAAAAAAACCCAATCATAATGAAGATGTGATACCGCACCATGAGTATCTGGCCAAAAGTGAGCATGTTGGACATCCCATTTCAAAAACTGTATATTTTCAGCTAGAACAACAGCGACGCTATTGAGATAAATAGATACAGTAGATAGATAGATAGATAGATAGATAGATAGATGATAGATAGATGATAGATAGATAGATAGATAGATAGATAGATAGATAGATAGATAGATAGATAGATAGATAGATAGATAGGGAGGTAGGTAGACAGACAGACAGATAAATAGATAGATAGACAGACAGCTAGACAGATAGATAGACAGACAAACAGACAGATAGAAAGATATATAGATAGACAGACAGACAGACAGATAGATAGATAGATAGATAGGGAGGTAGGTAGACAGACGGACAGACAGATAAATAGATAGAAAGACAGACAGATAGACAGGCAGATAGAAAGATATATATATATAGACAGACAGACAGACAGACAGACAGATAGATAGATAGATAGATAGACAGACAGACAGACAGACAGACAGACAGACAGACAGACAGACAGACAGACAGATAGATAGATAGATAGATAGATAGATAGATAGATAGATATGTATATAGATAGACAGACAGATAGATAGATAGATAGATAGATAGATAGACAGACAGGTAAATAGTCTGACAGACAGATAGATAGATATATAGATAGATAGACAGGTAAATAGACAGACAGATAGATAGATATATAGATAGATAGACAGGTAAATAGACAGACGGACGGACGGACAGACAGACAGACCGACAGACAGACAGATAGTGTCTGTGTAATTTTGGGCCTATTCAGTCAGAGTATATGTATAGCTGGGCACTAATGTTGGTCAAGAAAGTCTCAGTTGATGTTCCAGTTCATTCCAGAGCTGGTGAGTGGAGCTGAGATCAGGACGCTGTGCTGGAGTTTCTTTAATTCAAGCTTGTCTTTATAGAGCACAGTCATGCTAGTATGGGAAATGGTCTTCCCTAAACTGTTGGAAGCATACCATTTTTTATATAATGGATTTATTACACCTGTTAGCAATTGTTGTGGTTGAAACACAAGTTAGTTATTTAAATGTAGTTATTTAACTTTAACCTTTTAAACTCTACTTAAACACGAGTGAATCTAACAATTTGCATCTATGTACTGTATATAAAACTGGTCTGTGGATCTAGACAGTGATGAGTAAATGACATTTCTCTTGTTACACTAATATTCTAAAGTTCTTTTTATGTCAAACACAGTCATGGACAATTTTGTATCTCCAATTCACCTCACTTGTACGTCTATGTACTGTGGGAAGGGGGGGGGGCACGGTGGCTCAGTGGGTAGCCCTGTCACAGCAAGAAGGTCCTGGGTTCGATCCCCAGGTGGAGCGGTCTGGGTCCTTTCTGTGTGGAGTTTGCATGTTCTCCCCGTGTCCGCGTGGGTTTCATCTGGGTGCTCCGGTTTCCTCCCACAGTACAAAGACGTGCAAGTGAGAATCTTGTGTAATGAGTAACTACCGTTCCTGTCATGAATGTAACCAAAGTGTAAAACATGACGTTAAAATCCTAATAAACTATGTACTGTGGGAGGAAACCCACACAGACACATGGAGAACATGCAAACTCCACACTGAAAGGAGCCGGACCACTCCACCTTGGAATCAAACTCAGGACCTTCTAGTTGTGCGGCGACAGTGCTACACACCGAGCCACTGCGTCGCCCAGTTGGATGATATTATTATGATTTTAGTTTTCTGTCACTTGTGGTGAGAGATATTTTTATATAAACCCTTTGCTTATTGTGACTCCTCGTTCTAGTGTGTGATCTACAACAATCGTTCTATTTTTTGCATATGAACCTGTTGATCTTTGTGACTGAAGTCTACGAGGCCTAGCACATTGTTCCCACAGGCGTTAATGCAGTAAATAATAAGATTAGGAAGATTACAGTTTAGTGGAAATGTTTGCATCTCTGATGCTTATTAAACAAAAGCAGAAATGAGTAAACATTTACATTTACATTTTCGGCATTTACTTATCCAGAGCGACGTACAGAAGAGCTTCCATAGTAAACATTACCTTACTCTAGTTTAAGTAGACGACAGTTCAAGAACACAAATCAGCTAAAACCTGTTAGAACCAAAGTTAGTGTTTTTTTTTTTGCAAGTAAGTACATGTCAACTAAAGTGTTCAGTAAAGAGGTGATGAAGGTTTGTAATCGTTTTATAAAGACAGTGAGAGACTCAGATGTTCGGACAGACAGAGGAAGTTCGTTCCACCATTTGGGTGCCAGTACAGAAAAGAGCCTTGATGCTGATGCTCGTCTTCCTTGAGTCCTGGGTGGAGGATCAAGTCGAGCAAGACTAGTGGCTCAGAGGTTGTGCGGTACAGAGCGGGGTTTGATTAGACCTCAGAGGTAGCTTGGGGCTGGTCCATTTTTGGCTTTGTAGGCGAGCATCAGTGTTTTCAACTGAACGCGTGCAGCTACGTGAAGCCAGTGAAGAGAACGCAGCAGTGGGGTGATGTGGCAGTGTTTAGGTTGGTTTAAAACCAGATGGGCAGCTGCATTTTGAATGAGCTGCAAGGGTTAACACACGCAAAAAGCAAAATTGCAAGAATTTTGATGTATGTTGACAACACAGGGCACGTCTTTTGGTTTCCAGACAAGATTGATAATAATCTTTGCAATGTTGTGTAACTGATTAATTGGAAAGACCACAAAAATGAAACTGAGTTCTTTCATATATAAAAGTGTATCTAGCAGAACTGATGCTGTTTTCAAGGCAAAGGCCAAATATTAATTTGATTTCTCTTTTGTTCATTTACTTTGAATTTAGTTACAGTTTTTCTCAGTCGATTTGGTTCATTTCTCAGATCAGAATTGAAATTCTCAAAACTGTTCATTCAATCTCCACATCTCCTTGTCACTTGTGCACATCATAATAGCATTTCTCATTCTGTTTCACATTTTGCAAATGCTTATGTACATTCATGCAAATGGTCATGTACTGTACAATTGTCTGCTGTCTTTTGCATTATCACTTGCTTATGTCATGTTTATTAAAATGTGTTCTACTGATTGTCTGTTGAATTGTCTTACCCTCCAAAACATTTAGGCTTTGGGTCATTGCCTAGGTCATTACATGCAAAAGTGCTGAACATGTCATAATCTCTCAGGCATAATTTGTACATTTCTCTGAATTTTTTTTTGGTAAATTTTGGTAATTTATCCTAAATTAATTAAATTGTTCTCAGGTGAATCTTGGCTTTCAGTTAAGAAGGGGAATTTGTGAAGGTTTAAATCAACCAATGGTCAAACAGCTTTCAACCATAGGTCAGAGGTGCATCTCATGAACCTTCAATTGACAAACATATATAGACACAAAACATTGCAGTGTCACAAAGTCTCACAATGAAAAGACAAGGCCGTGTACAGGGTGAACAGCCAAGAAGAGGGGTAAGGCTGCGTGGTGGAAGGTTGAGGGGACAAAACAGAATATTACTGTATAAATTAGATTCCAGTCCAATTTCTTGCTGTCAGTCTCCCACATACAGTCATGTGTAACTCTGTGTTCTGTGAACGTTTATATTTTGTGTGTAACACGTACCGTTTCAATTGATATGCCACAGAATGTGCAGCGTTCTTGTAATCAAAAGCTTAGCTAGTTTCCATCAGAATATACTTACAGTGTACACTGTTGCACTGACAACATGACTAAGTATTTTGACTGCCTTGTTCATAGGCAATGACACACAGACTAGACATTCTGATGGCACTGACAAGTTGATTGACATAAATATTTGCTATTGAGGCAAAAACAAAGAATTCTGAGCGAGGTACATGCTTTTGCAGGTATTTCATTGAGTTTTGCTGTTTGCACTAACTGTTTTGAGAAATGCACTTGTTGTGATGCCAATGTAAATCATGATGTGAGAAATGTACCAAAGAAAAACTGTAACTGACAAAAATAAACTATTAACACTTGTATCTTTGAAAGAATTATTTTTTTTAAACACCTGCCTAAAACTTTTGCACAGTACTGTATGGCCAAAAGTATGTGGTCATATGATTTTAGGCACTGATGTTGGATGTGAAGGCCCTAAACTGTTACCACAAATTTGGACGCATATCATTTACAACACTAAAAACTGTTAGCAAAGGGTGCGACAGATACCTAAAATCAATAATAAAGAGAACGAAGCGGCACAGTGACTTGATGGGTCGCACTGTTGCCTCACAGCAAGAAGGTCCTGGGTTTGATTCACAGGTGGGGAGGTCTGGGTCCTTTCTGTGCGGAGTTTGCATGTTCTCCCTTGTGTCTGTGTTGGTTTCCTCCCACAGTCAGGTTAACTGGAGATACAAAATTGTCCATGACTGTGTTTGACATTAAAAACTGATGAATCTGTCCTGTCATGAATGTAATCAAAGTGTGTAAAACATGATGTTAAAATCCTAATAAATAATAAATAAATAAATTAGGAGAGTGTCCACATTCAAAACGGTTACAATACAGTTACAAGTCTGTGCAAACTTCTGTATGTCAAAAGAGATGTAAGAAGGTGGGCAAGCACGACAGCTGAGAGTATTAATAAGTATTAAAATTAATAATATTGAATCAAACCACCACTGAGATCTGGGGTTTGAATCTGTGAGGTGCTATCGACCGGTCAGGCTTCTACAAAAACATTATTGGCTACGTCTGAGGATGGGATGGCCCATCTGTTACCGGTCGGCTGGGCATCATCTAGCTGGCACATCCTGCAGCAGACAGAATCGGCCAACGAGTCTGCTGGGTGGAAAAAAAGACGGACTAAGTGGGTGGGGTCTTCAAATGCTGTGCAACGACCCTGGTTAGCAGTCCGAGGAGCCTGTGCAGAAGTGGAGGAGCCTCATGTGCAAATCCACCAAAGCACGGGCAAAAAAAAAGGGGTCAAGGGACGTGTTGGACATCCCATTTCAAAAACAACATATTTTCAGCTAGAAGAACACCTCTATGGATGGATGGATGGATGGATAGATAGATATATAGATAGACAGACAGATAGACAGACAGACAGATGGATAGATAGATAGATAGATGGATGGATGGATGCATAGATAGACAGACAGACAAGGCAGATAGATAGATAGACGGATGGATAGATAGATAGACAGACAGACAGACAGACAGACAGACAGATAGATAAATAGATAAATAAACAGATAGATAGATAGATAGACAGACAGACAGACAGACAGATATATAGATAGATAGATGGACAGACAGACAGACAGACATATAGATAGATAGATAGACAGACAGACAGACAGATAGACAGACAGACAGACAGATAGATAGACAGACAGACAGATAGATAGATAGATAGACAGACAGACAGATATATAGACAGACAGACAGACAGACAGACAGACAGATAGACAGACAGACAGATAGATAGACAGACAGACAGACAGATAGATAGATAGATAGATAGATAGATAGACAGACAGACAGATAGATAGATAGAAAGATATATAGATAGATAGACAGACAGACAGACAGATAGACAGACAGACAGACAGACAGACAGATAGATAGATAGATAGATAGATAGGCAGTTAGATAGATAGATAGATAGATAGATAGGCAGTTAGATAGATAGATAGATAGATAGATAGATAGATAGATAGATAGATAGATAGATAGATAGATAGGCAGTTAGATAGATAGATAGATAGATAGATAGATAGATAGATAGATAGATAGACAGATAGACAGATAGACAGATAGATAGATAGATAGATAGACAGATGTTAGATAGATAGATAGATAGATAGATAGACAGATAGACAGATAGATAGATAGATAGATAGATAGACAGATAGACAGATAGACAGATAGATAGATAGATAGATAGATAGATAGATAGATAGACAGATGTTAGATAGATAGATAGATATAGCTGGCACAGTTGGCAATTCCTGCAGCAGACAAAATTGGCCAATGAGTCTGCTGTGTGGAAAAAAGCCCCAGCGGAAGACTAATTGGCTATGCTAAATAAGGAGAAAAAGTGCATAAATAAAGAATAAAAAAAAATGTCCCAGTTTAGGTGTGCGGACCAGAATTAAAAAGTTACTGGAACATTGTTGGCAGTGGCTGGAAGTTCAATCACAAAAAAACGTAAGCAGAATGAACACACATGGGAGGTTTTGGATTTCGGTAGGAGTTATTAGACAAGACTTTTCACATCCACTATCAAAATACCAGGGAATATAATTTAAAAGCGATCTATTCCATCCTTCCGAAGGAATTGTAGAGTAGAGCCTTGTGATGCACCCAGCTCCTCATTAACACACTTCATAGTGGTTATTCGGCTGACACGGTTGGTCTTAGGTTCAGGTAAGTAGTGTGTAGTTGTGTGTGTTTTCATATTTTCATCACGGGCGCATGTGAGTAGACAGCGTCTTACATGCGACCCAACCAGTTTTTAAATAACAGTATGAACACACACACCATCAAAAGAGCCGTCTTTGAATCATACACGACACCGAGCCAGGTTCACCGACGGCAATACCACGCAACAATATCAATCCAGGAGTCGCCACCAGGTGAATTTCATTCATGGCTTTATGATGTTTTTATAAGCTGGTTTGACTCGTGAACTGTAGTGTCAGGTAGCATGACAGCTCAAACACCTTTAACAGTGTCAGAAATTGAAAGTACTCTGGACCCTTAAAACTCGACGTCAGTTGGTTCTGGGAGTGGCGTCGAGTGAAGACGTTGAGTTTTAAGGTATTTTTTCCCATAAGGATGTTTGAGAAGCCTGTTAATGCGTTCCATGGTCCTCTAGAAGTGCATATATTTTAGGCTCATGTAAAATAATGAGGTTGTTTTTGACACGTATACACTAAAAATAACACAAATATAATATAAAAACACTGAAATACAATTAAAAACAGTTAAATACAATAAAAGCTGCACTTTACTTTTACTTATGCTTCTTAATGGTGGAGATTCTTGATCTTGGAATACCTTATTCCTTAGCGAGTTTAGTACCAGTGCATTCACATGAGAAGTGACAAAACCACTTTTGCGCTGTTGTGCCGTTATTTCCTATGAAGTGTTGTGGCGGTGCACATTTACATTTTCAGCATTTAGCAGATGCCTTTATCCAAAGCGACTTACATTACAGTATACAGTATGAGCAACTACGGGTTAAGGGCCTTGCTCAAGGGCCCAACAGCAGCAACCTGGTGGTGGTGGGGCTTGAACCAGCGACCTTCTGATTACTAGTCCAGTATCTTAACCACTAGGCTACGGCTTGCACAAAACTTAACGTGACTTATTGTACTGAAACAGCGAGTGAGGAATGTGATTAGTGGAGGAACTTATGAGCAGTAATAATGAAGAGAAGTTTAGTGCTCCTGTCTCCTTCTTTTACTACATTAAACCACGTTAAGCTTTATTTTTAACCAGAAGAGTTTTAGACTCTGGGAGAAGCTGATTCTGATTCTCACAATTTCTCGAGCTGTAACACAAGTTTAAAAGTGAAACAGGGAGGAGAATCCAGATAAACACAGATACATGTGGAGCTGTAACACTGGATCTGATGGTTATTCCACACTAATGAAGATTCCTCTCAGATTTGCACTTTGATGACGTTTTACTGTACTGCTCAAAGCGGTGGTTAAACACACGTCGAGTTTAAAGGTACAAATTTCTCAAGATCTTGAGTTTAGGGGACGTCGAGTTAGAAGGTACCACTGTACCTAAAGAAAGGTGATCAGAGGGCACTGCAGGCAAATACGGTTGCTTACCGCTGGGGAATCAGCGTCCTGCCACTGTGACAGCGACTCCTACTGTCTGGGTGGCAGAATATAGATAAATAGTGTTCTTTTGCATATCCAAGCTTGTTTGGAAGCTGGGGTCAGAGTGCAGGGTCAGCCATTGTATGGAGATCCTGGAGCCGAGAGGATTAAGGATCTTGCTCAAGGGCCCAACGGTGGCTGCACGGCAGAACCGAACCCACAACCTTCTGTCCGATAACCCAAAGATCTAGCACTAGGCTATACCACTGTCTGTTTTTTAACCATGTTTAGTGACTTTGCCCTAAATATGAGATGTACCACGTTCTTAATTTACTCATTTCCGACCCAAAAATTGAGCTGAAATTTGCCATCCGAACTGGTTTAACCAGTTTAATAATAACAACAATATAATTATGCACTGAGGTTTTAATCACATACGATTTATTGAGCGCTTTTTGATGAAATAAATTGGAGAACAAGACACTTAAAATATCCCTAATTGACAGTAATTACAAGACTCATCATTTTAAACTCCCAACTGCTTAATTTGCCTTTTAAATAACCTCTTTAATCACCTCAAAGCCGGGCGGAAGATTTATTGACAGGCATTTTCATAGAGCCAAGATGCATGAAGGCACACGTTCTCAGAACAGCTATGCGCTAATGTATGCATAGCTTTAAAGCGCGTCCTACCTGAACTCTCTTCACTCCCGGGCCCTGGGACTGTTGTTGCTACACCCTAACCCGAGCGCTTATCGCTCCTAAATCTGTTTTGGGGAGCTTGAAGTGGCACGTGAGGCCAGTCTCGCCACTCGAGCAATGTGATGTTGGGCATTGTCTTCGTAACAATCGTAAATCTTTAGCATAATCTTCTGTCACAACAGAGCAGATAACAGATACTAATCTCTCTTTCTCTTTCTTACTATCTCTGCAGTGAGCTCGCTGCAGGGCTGTGGAGGGGCCTGGCTCACCAGGAATGTGCACACACACACACACACACACACACACACACACACCTTACAGCAAAAACGACTTCAATCTTTCATTAATTAAAAGCCTCGCAGTCTCGCTGTAAATGGACAGTTCGGCCGACTGGAATCTGAGTATAAAGAAATTGCCACGATGTTTTATAAACATATAAATCAGAATTTAAAATTTTCAGACATCAAAGGTCTCAGTATCATCTTCTTCTTCTTCCTCGGCCTTTGTCCCGTTCGGTTGCGGGGTTGGCTCTTGGCGGATCATGATCTGCATTGATTTGGCACAATTTTTATGCCGGATGCCCTTCCAGACACGACCCTCCCTATTTTATCCTGGCTTGGGACGGCACTACAATGCACTGGTTTGTGCATCTAACGGCTAGGTATCTATAGGACAATTGAAATGACTTGTAGACAACAAAGGTCAGCAGCATGTGTTAACATTAGTTACGTGTGACAATTATATATATATATGATCCGACATCATTCTGATCGTGTCTAATAATGCTCCGGCCGTCTTAACCCGCAACGCACGCAATGGCTAAATGTTCCAGCCAGCTTCCGGCGTAGTGATGAAGCACCGCTCCCTACTCCCTCTTTTGGATTAGATTCTCACTTAAAGTGGTGGAATACCCTACGTAGTGCACTTCACTGGAACAGCTGGTGTGAATGAAACTCTCCCACAGAATTGGCGCTTTCTGAACCAATCAGAGCTTCTGATTGTAATTTTTAGTAAGAAATGCTGTTATTTGCATGTTTTCAGTTTGCGTCACACAGATGATGTGTCAATGAAACGCTCGATTGGCTTTCTAACGAGTTCGTGTTTTACTTCACAACCGGGAAAAGTTTGGAGGTTTTTAATTATAAGCACATTTACAAAATAACGAATTATATTCCTAATGGGACACACGGTTATAAATTTAATAGCATCTGGAAGAACAGAAGCTAAGGTAAGCAGTGGTTATGATTTTTTTGCTGTGTTTTGGATTTTGGCCACTGTGCCGTGATTTGCAATAAAAACAAAACGTATCAGTTTAAGCTTTTAACTGGTACCTAGGAAAGTAAAGGCAAAATACAGTCGCTAATCTGTTGTTGTTTTTATCTGAATTTACAGATTATTTGTTTATTTCTACGCTACATTTCCAATATATGTTTTGTGTAGATTATATTGACTCGTGACTTGACTCGGACTCTAGCCTAAAGACTCTTGACTTGACTCGGACTCTAGCCTGAAGACTCGTTACTTGACTCGGACTCTAGTCTAAAGACTCGTGACTTGACTCGGACTCTAGCCTAAAGACTCATGACTTGACTCGGACTCTAGCCTAAAGACTCGTGACTCGACTCGGACTCCAGCCTAAAGACTCGTGACTCGACTCGGACTCTAGCCTAAAGACTCGTGACTCGACTCGGACTCGTATTTTGTGACTTGTGAACATCTCTGTTGGGTAGCACTGTCGCCTCACAGCAGGAAGGTCCTGGGTTCGATCCCCAGGTGGGGCGGTCCGGGTCCTTTCTGTGTGGAGTTTGTATGTTCTCCTCATGTCTGCGTGGGTTTCCTCTCACAGTCCAGACCAAAGCCTTAAACTCAACCATCGTACATCAGTGCCTGAACGAAACTGGTTCAAATGCCTTAAAATCTTGAGGAAATTTCTTGCAGAAGAGTGAGGGCTGCTTCATATCAATACACGTCGCTTTGGAATGGAATGTGTAACAAGTTCAGGGTCAGGTGTCCACATACTTTTGGCTGTTTATCGTAGGCAGGTGTTGTCTTGTCCGTTGCATTTGGTACAGGTGAAAATACCTCACAACAGTGTGTGTGTAAAGTTCACCAGTTCATAGAGAAAATAGAATGTACAGTACTCACACACACACACACACACACACACACAGTTCAGCAGTTCACAGTGAGCAAGTGAGAGTCGGGGGCGTTCAGCTAAATGACAGGAGTGATAGATGGCGTCAGTGATGAGTTGGGCAGAGTCGGGGTGGTTTCGGGTGCTCTGGGCTTTTTAGTCAGGCTTCTTTAGGATGGTTGTAGGGTGACTAATGGGACAGACCTAAATGTGTGTGTGTGTGTGTGTGAGTGTGTGAGTGGTAGGGAAGCTAAACACTATGCTACCAGTTATTCCACAAAACTGTAGCTCCATATATTAGCTATCCATCAAAAATATCTAATCACGCAGGTGCTTTTGCTGCTCTAAATTGTCCCTAGGTGTATACACATATGTAATTATGTGAGTGTGTATTGCTCTGTGGTAAAAACAGGTAAAAAACAGGTAATTTCCTTAAAAGCTTTCAGAGTAGCTAAAACATTGGCTGCACAGCGTTGAGCTTTATAACAGTACTTAAAGCAAAACAGGGAGCTCTAGTAAAGTAGAAATGTGTCTAAAAGTGTCTTTATATTTGTAGTTCGGTTTCCTTCAGACCAAACAAAAAAAAACATCAACTGTTACATTTTGATGCATAGCAATCACACTCACAAATGTGTAAACGAACCAAAAAAAGGGGGAAAAACATGTATGATGTATATTTTGCAAGCCAGTTGTCAAACTGATGCACCACGCTGGGATTAATGCACCTGAATTCGCGTAGAAACGGACGGAGAGGGACCCGCTCAGGTAGTCATGGTCCACTTATTTTGTAGACCAGAGTTCAAATGGAAACGTTCACACTTATTTTAACAAACCTCAATAACAGAGCAATCGCACTCGGGTTTGTTTTAATCAAACCAAAACTGACAGGTAGGAACACACCCTAAATGACGTATTGAAAAAGTGGCATCCTATCACAGTGCCAGATCAAAAAGAACTGTGATCCTCATATGACCCATGCTGCTATGAATGGGTGTGTCTGAAATCCACTAATCAGCAGGTCTATAACATGACTGTAATACATTTAGCTAGATTTGCTGTGTTATGGCCAGTGTGTTTGTTTGAGTGTGGCAGGACATTGGGTGCAATTGGGTTTCATTGCTGGGCTTCGGGCATTCCCCCTCAGACATTACCTGACCATGAGCTTGTTGGACATCTTATTTAAAATCAAACAGTACACATGGTTTTCCTCTGGGTGCTCCTGATTCCTCATACAAGCTCAAAGACATGCAGTCAGGCCAATGTTAGCTTCTACAAATGACCCTAAGTGTAAGTGTGTGTGCGTGTCTGGGGTGTTTTTTTACCTTTCAAACCTTTAAAACAGATAATGAATAAATGTATTAGCCGCTATATTTTATATTTATACTTATATATTTGCATATGCTGTTTATAAGAATCTATATGTATATGTTATTGGTTCTATTATTGTTTTTAGCTTTAGTTGTAATCCATGCCATATTGCCCGATGCACAATTTGCACATTCTGCCATGTACATCTTATATTATTTATATTATTCTTATATTACCCACCCCGTCTCAATCTACCTATCTGTCTATCTATCTATTATATCTGCACGTTATTGTTGTGATATTATTACTGACTGATCTTGACCAGTTGAATATGAGTTCATGTTTTGCACGCTGTGTTTATACAGTCTACTGACACCTTTGTTGTTCCTTGATACAATGCTCTTCCGCCGTCTTCACTTGTTTGTAACCACAAAGAACCTGTTACATTATTTATCCAGTAATAATATCTAACTTGCCGTTTATACAATGAGATGGCCTGACTTTTCTTCACTATTATAACTTTTTTAAATGCTAGTGTTTGCTTAGTATAATTTTTTTTGCTTCATACAAGGTAAACGTTACTATTTAGTATCTAATCTCTATTTAATTTTTACCATACACTGTATACTTAAAACTGCACCTCCCTGCACTTTGATCCATTCATTGGCGGCACGGTGACTCGGTGGGCAGCACTGTCACCTCACAAGTCTGGGTCCTTTCTGTGTGGAGTTTGCTTGTTCTCCCCGTGTCTGTGTGTGTTTCCTCTGGGCGCTCCTGTTTCCTCCCACAGTACAAAGACGTGCAATTGAGGTTAAAATACTAAATTGTCCATGACTGTGAACCTTAACCGCTGCCATTGAGACCTGGATGATTTGCTGTTACTAATGGAACAATAAATGTCCACTTTCTTGAGAAAATTGCTCAAGGAGAATGTAAATGGGTGCCTGCTGGGTGTCTACACAGACATGATTGGCGTATTGGCACCCTGTCCAGGGTATTCCTGTCTTGTGCCCATTGTTTCCCAGTGGAACTGGACCCACCATGACCAGGATAAAGTGGTTGATGAAATGAAAATAAGTAAATAAAAAATGAGAAAGACAAGTATCAAATCATAGAAAGTGTCAGAGCAACCCATTCAGCGTCTACTTCTCATGGTTACCTGTAGTTCATGAACACATACACTACATTGTCCAAAAGTATGTGGACACCCTTCTAACTATCAAGCTCTGTTGTTTCAGTCCCATCTAATGCTAACAGGTGGCTCGATGGGTAGCACTGTCACCTTTTTCCTCTGGTTGGACAAGGTTGGTGTGAAGAAACTCCATTGTCCTGCACAAAGCCCTGGCTCGGTGGGTAGCACTGTCACCTCACAGGTGCTTTTTGTGCAGAGTTTGCATGTTCTCCCCGTGTCTGTGTGGGTTTCCTCCGAGAGCTCCGGTTTCCTCCCACAGTACAACGACATGCAAGTGAGGTGAAGTTTTATAGTGTGTACCTTTGATCTAAGCTTTTAGTGCTGAGGAAAGCCCGGTTTTTCAAAAGCCTGCACCAACACATATAAAACTCTGCCTCAAACCAAAAGTCTTACGAGTCAGCACAGTTACTGTTTCCTTCTGCACCAACGCCAAAATCTGTCATTCTGTGAGACTGTATGATTGGCCATAACATGTGTGATTTGCATATGTGTGAAGTTATCATTGATGCAGACTGGACTGTTGGGATTTTAAAGAGATGAGCTGGCATCGAGACGACATCTTTATCCCGCAGGACCACCACAGAGCAGGTATTATTTAGGTGGTGGATCATTCTCAGCACTGCAGCGACACTGACATGGTGGTGGTGTGTTAGTGTGTGTTGTGCTGGTATGAGTGGATCAGACACAGCAGTGCTGCTGGAGTTTTTAAACACCGTGTCTACTCACTGTCTACTCTATTAGACACTCCTACCTAGTTGGTCCACCTTGTAGATGTAAAGTCAGAGACGATCGCTCATCTATTGCTGCTGTTTGAGTCGGTCATCTTCTAGACCTTCATCAGTGGTCACAGGACGCTGCCCACGGGGCGCTGTTGGCTGGATATTTTTGGTTGGTGGACTATTCTCAGTCCAGCAGTGACAGTGAGGTGTTTAAAAACTCCAGCAGCGCTGCTGTGTCTGATCCACTCACACCAGCACAACACACACTAACACACCACCACCATGTCAGTGTCACTGCAGTGCTGAGAATGATCCACCACCTATAAATATAAATAATATCTGCTCTGTAGTGGTCCTGTGGGGGTCCTGACCATTGAAGAACAGAGTAAAAGCAGGCTAAAAAAGTATGCAGAGAAACAGATGGACTACAGTCAGTAATTGTAGAACTACAAAATGCTTCTATATGGTAAGTGGAGCATGATCTGTTGTGGCATGATTGGGACTGATCTTTCCTAAAATCAGAAGCCTTTCTATACAGTATTTCTTTATATTATTTATGAATCATCTGTGTCTCTGTCCATCTGTCTAGGGTTCGGCCTCCTGAGAACGTCTGCCACGTTTTCCTCGATGACAGAGGGCCTTCGTGAGCCTTCGTATGTTTTCTTAGTGCTGGACCGTTCCTGAGCTAATGTTGCCCCGACACAAGCACGTAAGAGAAAGACTTTTTAGTGGAATGTAGTTCTGCTGTGTCTCCGTCTGCATCTCCAAATGCAACTGGAACGTTAAAGGCCTCTCGAATAAGACGGCAATTTGTCATCGCAGTAACGTTTCTGTTCTAAACAGCCCGGCTAAATTAGCAGCCGTACTCCAGAGACCCTCTCCACTGTAGAAATATCAGACTGGTTATTTTTGTCTCGGCTGGTTTGATTACTTTTAAGAGATCGGAGACTTTTGCTTTGCTTTTACAGGTCAAGGGTTTAAATCCAAACATCGGTTCCTGCCTCGGTGGACTTGGAAGGCCCTTGACATTTGCTACTCCAGATGGGCGTCCCTTTAAGGGTTCTTTTAAGACTAAAAATCTACTGAAATTAAGTCCAAGTTCACAAGAACACGATTATATGCAGTGCTAGTGACTACTGCACAAATCCTAGGACTTGAAAAAACGTTTATTTATCTTACAAAAGCAGAAAAACAACCAATTTATTTAGCAAATATAAACACATTTAGAATGTGATGCCTGCTATACACTCTAACAGACGCGTGTTTACCCGTGTTCCATCAGTGTTCCTAGTAATGACACTCCTACCTAGTTGGTCCACCTTGTAGATGTAAAGTCAGAGATGATCGCTCATCTATTGCTGCTGTTTGAGTCGGTCATCTTCTAGACTTTCATCAGTGGACACAGTACGCTGCCCACGGGACACTGTTGGCTCGATATAGCTGGTTGGTGGACTATTCTTAGTCCAGCAGTGACAGTGCTGCTGTGTCTGATCCACTCATACCAGCACAACACACACTAACACACCACCACCATGTCAGTGTCACTGCAGTGCTGAGAATGATCCACCACCTAAATAATACCTGCTCTGTGGTGGTCCTGTGGGGGTCCTGACCATTAAAGAACAGCATGAAAGGGGGTTAACAAAGCATGCAGAGAAACAGATGGACTACTGTCAGTAATTGTAGAACTACAAAGTGCTTCTATAAGGGGAGCATGGTTTGACTAGTTGTGTGTGATTAGTTATGTGTGTTGTCTGGGGAAATTTGTGGTCTGTAAGTCATCATGATCTGTGAGGTCAAGATGTCTGATGTCAAACCATGTCTGTATGGACCTTGCTTGGTGGACTGGGCACAATCATGCTGGACGTGCCTTTCAATTCATAGACGTGTTAGCAACGATTGTAGCTAAACACTTGAGCTCAGTAGCCAAGACAGGTGTCCACATACTTTTAGCCATACAGGGTAGTTACAAATAAAGGTTTAAGGTTTTAAATAGCATCTCAGGTGTCAATATGTGACCTGAAGTTGGTTCCTGATGTCAGAAACATTTATATAACAAGATCTGAATGATTAGGATTAGCACTCAGAGCTTCTTCCCTCATCTTTATACAATCGACTGAAGGTGTTGCTTCGTAGAACTGACACGTTCCAGTTTAGCTGGTTGGTGTTTGTGGTTTTGCGCAACATCACACTGAATAAAATAAAAAAAGAAGAAATCATCTGTAGATCTGTGGTCTCGTAAGAGATTTTAATTTCCATGTGGGGGAAACGGGGTCTTACTAGGGTAACAGCAAACAAAATAAATCCCAGTAGTGAGTAGATTCCTTTTGGCTGCTCCAGTTAGGCGTCACCACAGCGGATCGTTCATCCTCATATTTGCTTTGTTTTTACTTCGAATGCTCTTACTGATGCAACCCTCCTGTCGCAATCTGTCTGTCTGCCTGTCTATCTATCTATCTATCTATCTATCTATCTATCTATCTATCTATCTATCTATCTATCTATCTATCTATCTATCTATCTATCTATCTATCTATCTATCTATCTATCTATCTATCTATCTATCTGTCTAATCTTTCTGTCTAATCTTTCTGTCTGTCTATCTGTCTGTATCTATCTATAAATTTGTTTCAAGGTATCTATCTATCTATTCATCTGTCTGTCGGTCGATCTGTCTGCCTGCCTGCCTGACTGCTTGTCCAGGTTCATGTAATGCCATGTGCTTTCTGTATTTGTGAGTCCAGACTGGGATTGGAACCCCCGGAACTCAGGCCCTGCCGTATTCAGCTCACCCATAGGTCCCTAAACTAATGGGTCATGATATTTTTCATACCTGTACTGGGGTATTTTACTGGTTACAGAGTCGGTGGTGAAAGTTTGAACCTTTGTGAAGAATCTTAGACATGGATGTTTATTCAAATATCGATGAGTCTTAGTAGGCAAATTCTTCCACTTTATCTGAGTCAGCGTTATTCACTCATGACTCAGAGACAAAAGAAGTGACTTCGTCAGGATATATTTAGCTACTTTAGTCATATATAAAAGAGGATAGTTTGGAAAACAAAGGCTGTAATTCCTGCAGGTTGAGACAGCTGTACCATGTGTGACCCTGACAGCACGCTAATAATAAAAGTGAAGAATTTCAGCATCGTTGCCAGACTAGTACGGCTTTATTATATGCAACTCGATCCAAACACACACAATAGTGCAACCAGCCACATCTTGTTAAGACTTATATGGAATTTATATGGATATTGAATAAAAGACAGTCAGCATAAACTATTAGCTGGACTGGTGCTAAGCGTAACCACTGATGATCTGTCAGAGGGCGTGTTGGAGCAACATGTCGAGAAATCTGTGGAACTTGATTCCTTCAACGAACAGCGAAGTCGTTTTGCAACAACGAAGAGCAATGTTGCAATGCTTGAACCCCTATCAATTAGGAATGGTTGAAACTCGACTTGCCCTAAACTCAATCTTTGAAACCTGACGCCCTTCATTGAAAAAATTTGCACCCTTAAACTTGACGTGTGTGTGACTGCTGATTTGTTCAGCGCTCGGCTTGACCGGTGCGGTAAAACGTCACCAAAGTGTGAATATGAGACGAAACTACATTAGTGTGGAATAACCGTCAGATCCAGTGTTAGAGCTCCACATGTATCTGTGTTTATCTGGATTCTCCTCCCTGTTTCACTTTTAAACTTGTGTTAAAGCTCGAGCTTCTGAGAAATGGTGAGAATCAGAATCAGCTTCTCCCAGAGTCTAAAAAGTTTCTGGTTCAAAATAAAGCTTAACGTGGTTTAATGTAGTAAAAGAAGGAGACAGGAGCACTAAACTTCTCTTCATTATTACTGCTCATAAATTCCTCCACTAATGAAATTCCTCACTCGCTGTTTTAGTACAATACGTCACGTTAAGCTTTGTTCACCGCCGCCACACTTCATAGAAAATAACAGCAAAAGCTATTGTGCTGCTTCTCATGTGAATGCGCCGGTACTGAACTGAATCCGGTTTTTAAGATCAAGCTCCACGATTAAGAAGCATAAAGAAACAATAAAGAAGTAAAAGTAAAGTGTTTTATATTATATTTGTGTATTATTTATTAGGATTTTAACATCATGTTTTTACACTTTTGGTTACATTCATGACAGGAACGGTAGTTACTCATTACACAAGATTCATCAGTTCACAAGATTATATTGAACACAGTCGTGGACAATTTTGTATCTCCAATTCACCTCACTTACACGTCTTTGGACTGTGGGAGGAAACCGGAGTACCCACAGGAAACCCACGCAGACACGGGGAGAACATGCAAACTCCACACAGAAAGGGGTGCTGGAGCCTATCCCAGCTTTTCAATGGGAGCAAGGCACACAGGAACACCCTGGACGGGGCGCCAGTTCATCGCAGGGCAGACACACACCCATTCACCTCTAGGGCAATTCAGTGTCTCCAATTAACCTGACTGCATGTTTTTGGACTGTGGGAGGAAACCGGAGCACCTGGAGGAAACCCATGCAGACACGGGGAGAACATGCAAACTCTACACAGAAAGAACCCAGACCACCCCACCTGGGGATTGAGCCCAGGACCTTCTTGCTGTGAGGCGACAGTGCTAACCACTTAGCCACCGTGCCGCCCATTTTCAGTGTATAAGTGTCAAAATCAACCCCATTATTTTACATGAGCCTGAAATATCTGCAGTTCCACGGGACCATGGACGCATTAACAGGTTTCCCAAACATCCTTATGGGAAAAATACCTTGAAACTCAACGTCTTTTAAACTCAACGCCACTCCCAGAACTGACATCTAGTTTTAAGGTACCGCTGTATTCCTGGATTTCTTAGAAGACATGATGGATTCAGGCTAAACCAGCAGCTACTTGAGCTCTAGTTTAACCACCTATAACTTTTTGGTTTTGAGTTGTGACATGCAGCTGGAACAAGACGTTTCGAAATCTTTGAAACTTGATGGCACACATCAAGGCACACAGTAACACCCTTGACAGGAAGCCAGTCCATTGCAGGGCAGATTCACATACACACACCTATTCACCTACAGGGCAATTCAGTGTCTCCAATTAACCTGACTGCATGTTTTTGGACTGTGAGAGGAAACCTCTCGGAGGAAACCCACGGGGAGAACATGCAAACTCCACACAGAAAGGACCCGGATCGTCCCCGCCTGGGGATCGAACCCAGGACCTTCTTGATGTGAGGCGACAGTGTTACCCACTTCATCGTGCCGCCCATTTTCAGTGTATAAGAGTCAAAAACAACCTCATTATTTTACATTAGACTAAAATAAATGCAGTTCCACATCCTTATGGGAAAAAATACCTTGAAACTCAACGGCTTTTAAACTCACCGCCACTCCCAGAACCAGCTGACGTCGAGTTTTAAGGTACCAGAAGCTGCTTGAGCGCTAGTTTAACCACCTATAACTTTTTTTTCCTTTTAAGAGTTGTGACATGCAGTTGGAATGAGACGTTGTGAAATCTTTGGAACTTGATGTCAATATAAAGAATATATTCAGACCCCTTGACCTTTTGCACACCCCTTGACCCTTTCAACTTTATTTAATAGTAAATATGATTGTACCTGATTCTAGTTAATTAGACTTTTTTTTAAATTATCTGTAGGAGCCCCACTGAGAGAAATTAAACCTTTACACAAGCTTCACACGCCTGGATTTAGGCAGTTTATCCTGTTTTTCATGGAAAGTCCTTTGAAGCTCTGTCAGACTGGACGGTCAGATCTTCAGGTCTCCTCACAGAAATCTGACTGGGTTTAAGTCTGGCCTTCAGCTGGGTCACTCAAGGACATTCGGAGACTTTTTGCTCGATGTATTGCTTGCTGTTCTGCCCAGAGGGTTCAAATTTTGTTCTATCAGACCAGATAATCTCTCTTTCGTCATGTTGCCAGAGTTCTTTACATGTTGTTTAGCAAACTTTGAGCTTTCATGTGCCGTTAAGTCAGCCGTGGCTTCCGTATTGCAGCGGCATGATTTTCTTAAACCAAGCTTTTCTTCATGTCTTTATAGAGCTTGTGTAACAACAGCCACTGTTCTGAGGAGTCTTCTTGCCAGACTTTGAAGTATGTCTGTATGAATCAGTTGATGTTCCAGTTCATTTCAAAGGCTCTGTGCATTTACATTTACATTTTCGGGCATTTAGCAGCTGCTTTTATCCAAAGTGACTTACAGAACAGTGACAGTACTGTATATTGTCCAAGCTATTGAGGGTTAAGGGTCTTGTTTAAGGACCCAACAGTGGCAATCTGGCAGTGGTGGGCTTGAACCAGCGACCATTCGATTACTAGTCCAGTACCTTAACCACTAGGCTACAACTGCCCAAAAAGCAAATTCCTTCTAGCCAGATTTGAACCAGTGACCTAAGGATGCCAGCATTATCCACTACAGTCCTCTACTCTACCAGCTGAGATATTGAGGTGGGCACACTAGAGGACACTGTGTGGGACACTAGAGTTTCTATAACCAACAGTCACAGTCATGGGCAGACTGGTAATCAAAAGGTTGCTGGTATAAGCCCCACCACTGCCAGTTTATTACTGCTTGGCCCATGAGCAAGGCCCTAATCCCTAAATTGCTTAGACAACATACTGCCAGAGTACACTGATCAGCCATAACATTAAAACCACCTCCTGGTTTCTACACTCACTGTCTATTTTATCAGCTCCACTTACCATATAGAAACACTTTGTAGTTTTACAATTACTGACTGTAGTCCATCTGTTTCTCTGCATGCTTTGTTAGGACCACCACAGAGCAGGTATTATTTAGGTGGTGGTGTGTTAGTGTGTGTTGTGCTGGTATGAGTTTTTAAACACCTCACTGTTACTGCTGGACTGTGAATCGTCCACCAACCAAAAATATCCAGCCAACAGCGCCCCGTGGGCAGCGTCCTGTGACCACTGATGAAGGTCTAGAAGATGATCAACTCAAACAGCAGCAAAAGATGAGCGATCGTCTCTGACTTTACATCTACAAGGTGGACCAACTAGGTAGGAGTGTCTAATAGAGTGGACAGTGAGTGGACACGGTGTTTAAAAACTCCAGCAGCGCTGCTGTGTCTGATCCACTCATACCAGCACAACACACACTAACACACCACCACCATGTCAGTGTCACTGCAGTGCTGAGAATGATCCACCACCTAAATAATACCTGCTCTGTGGTGGTCCTGTGGGGGTCCTGACCATTGAAGAACAGGGTGAAAGGGGGCTAACAAAGCATGTAGAGAAACAGATGGACTACAGTCAGTAATTGTAGAACTACAAAGTGCTTCAATATGGTAAGTGGCGCTGATAACATGGACAGTGAAACAAGGAGGTGGTTTTAATGTTATGGCTGATCAGTGTACTGTAAGTCGCTTTGGATGCCGTTTATGTAAATGCTAATTAAAAGGTTGCTGGTTCAAGCCCCACCACTGCCAGGTTGTTACTGTTGGGCCCTTGAGCAAGGCTCTAATCCCTCGATTACTTAGACTGTATACTGTCACAGTACTGTAAGTTGCTTTGGAATCAAAGCAAAGTTGGAATCATAGAATTTTGTTTCTATAACTGATTTATTACACCTCTTAGCAATTGCTATGGCTAAAATAAGTAGGGCTGTCCCAATACTATACGGTGTGAGTTATTTTTGAGATGCTGCTCAAGTTTGGGAATTCAGAATTCAGTGTAAACCTACGGATACTCGCATTTGCCCGATTGGAGGAACAGCAGGTACCCGCGGCGCCACCCTGCCGAGTCACCGTTCCTTTATTCTGCCTTCATCTGGTGGGCCGCAGAGCTGGGAGAAGCAGGTGTTCAGCGATAACGGTCGGGCGGCGTGGTACGTGACAGGGTTGGTGAATGCGCGAGTGTGTACTGGATAAACAGGTTGGGGAGGGGGTGTAGGAGCGGTGCTCGAGGAATGTTTTGCCCAAAACAATCAGCCCTCGCAGGAACTGAGTGTAACTGACTGCGTGTTAAAGAGGCGAGAGAGGGAATGAGGGTGGGAACTTTGTTTTGGGGTTAAAAGTTTCTATTGTGCTTACTTTTACACTCCACTGGTCCAGCACAACACACACACACACACACACACACACACACACCCTCATCACCAGCAGCAGGTTGTGTCACGATTGGCGTCTTTGTATTTTTAAGTAAGAGCACCAAGGGCAGCAGTGTGTACCCATCACAAGACTTCTCAGCGACTGTTTCAACTTTATGTTCAGGTCGTGTTTATGTTTATGTAAGTGTGTGTGTGTGTGTTTTGTCACAAAATAGTGTGTTTCCCCTTCATGTATGTGTATATGGAAGGTATGTTTTGTCCTCATTTCATGATGGTTGATAATTACGGTTTATAAATCATTTCCGAGAGGATGGGTTGTTTATTTTTTCCATGTCAGCTCTTGTCCAGGTAAAGAGGCATTATGAGAGAGCAAGAGCGAGAGAGAGAGCGAGAGAGAGAGAAAGAGAGAGAGTTTTCTCAGGGCAGATTCAGGTTAGGCGTGTTGCAGCATGTCACAGACCTAGAACACTTTTTACCCCACAACCATGTTGCCTAATTCTCTCTCTCTCTCTCTCTCTCTCTCTCTCTCTCTCTCTCTCTCTCTCTCTCTCTCTCTCTCTCTCTCTCTCTCTCTCTGTGTCTCTCTCTTTCTTTCTTTCTTTCATAAATTGCTCAATTTTAAGCTTGCTTGGCAGTGGACAGTGTCACTCACGTTACAGCAGATTCTAAAACACAGGCAGTAAGAGCTGTTGATATCTTGACTAGTAATCAGAAGTAATCAGAGGCCCCTTAACCCTCAATTACTCAAATTGTGTTCAAACTGTAGGTTGATTTGAATAAGAGTGCTTGCTAAATGCTGCAAATGTAAATAT
This sequence comes from Trichomycterus rosablanca, assembly GCF_030014385.1. Taxonomy (NCBI): domain Eukaryota; kingdom Metazoa; phylum Chordata; class Actinopteri; order Siluriformes; family Trichomycteridae; genus Trichomycterus; species Trichomycterus rosablanca. The sequence continues at coordinate 82,717,672 of NC_085988.1, forward strand.
CTATATGCCCTCTAAACTTAAGATGAAAGGTTTTTTCCAGACCTTGGCCAGGAGACCACTGTTCCATGTACAAACACGTGCTTTGTGATATCTGCACAGCTTTTCATACTGCACTGTTATAATGCTCGTGGTTCTGTGTAATAGGTGACGCCAATCTGCCAGAATGTAAAATGACATTATAGGACTTTCTAATAAACATATGATTCATCTAAACTCATCTGTCTGTCTGTCAGTCTGTCCTTGTGTATGTGTGTCTGCCTGTCTGTCTTTTTTAACCCTTATTTTTGTTTTTTCAGTTTCTACTATTAGTACAAGCTGCCAGAGAACAGAACACAGAAAAGTCCCACATTCCTGTTCAAGCTGAATAAAGTTGGACTTAGCTCAATTGTGTGTGTGTGTGTGTGTGTGTGTGTGTGTGTGTGAAAGTGAGAGAGAGAGAGGTGTATGTATGTACTACATGAATGTGTGTGTATTTACAGTATGTATGTATGACCTTTTTATGTGCTTGTGGAGTGTGGCAATATGTACAGTGTATCACAAAAGTGAGTACACCCCTCACATTTCTGCAGATATTTAAGTATATCTTTTCATGGGACAACACTGACAAAATGACACTTTGACACAATGAAAAGTAGTCTGTGTGCAGCTTATATAACAGTGTAAATTTATTCTTACCTCAAAATAACTCAATATACAGCCATTAATGTCTAAACAGCCGGCAACAAAAGTGAGTACACCCCTAAGAGACTACACCCCTAAATGTCCAAATTGAGCACTGCTTGTCATTTTCCCTCCAAAATGTCATGTGATTTGTTAGTGTTACTAGGTCTCAGGTGTGCATAGGGAGCAGGTGTGTTCAATTTAGTAGTACAGCTCTCACACTCTCTCATACTGGTCACTGAAAGTTCCAACATGGCACCTCATGGCAAAAAACTCTCTGAGGATCTTAAAAGACGAATTGTTGTGCTACATGAAGATGGCCAAGGCTACAAGAAGATTGCCAACACCCTGAAACTGAGCTGCAGCACAGTGGCCAAGATCATCCAGCGTTTTAAAAGAGCAGGGTCCACTCAAAACAGACCTCGCGTTGGTTGTCCAAAGAAGCTGAGTGCACGTGCTCAGCATCACATCCAACTGCTGTCTTTGAAAGATAGGCGCAAGAGTGCTGTCAGCATTGCTGCAGAGATTGAAAAGGTGGGGGGTCAGCCTGTCAGTGCTCAGACCATACGCCGCACACTACATCAAATTGGTCTGCATGGCTATCACCCCAGAAGGAAGCCTCTTCTGAAGTCTCTACACAAAAAAGCCCTCAAACAGTTTGCTGAAGACATGTCAACAAAGGACATGGATTACTGGAACCATGTCCTATGGTCTGATGAGACCAAGATTAATTTATTTGGTTCAGATGGTCTCAAGCATGTGTGGCGGCAATCAGGTGAGGAGTACAAAGATAAGTGTGTCATGCCTACAGTCAAGCATGGTGGTGGGAATGCCATGGTCTGGGGCTGCATGAGTGCAGCAGGTGTTGGGGAGTTACATTTCATTGAGGGACACATGAACTCCGATATGTACTGTGAAATACTGAAGCAGAGCATGATCCCCTCCCTCCGGAAACTGGGTCGCAGGGCAGTGTTCCAGCATGATAATGACCCCAAACACACCTCTAAGACGACCACTGCTTTATTGAAGAGGCTGAGGGTAAAGGTGATGGACTGGCCAAGCATGTCTCCAGACCTAAACCCAATAGAACATCTTTGGGGCATCCTCAAGCGGAAGGTGGAGGAGCGCAAAGTCTCGAATATCCGCCAGCTCCGTGATGTCGTCATGGAGGAGTGGAAAAGCATTCCAGTGGCAATCTGTGAAGCTCTGGCAAACTCCATGCCCAGGAGAGTTAAGGCAGTTCTGGGAAATAATGGTGGCCACACAAAATATTGACACTTCAGGAACTTTCACTAAGGGGTGTACTCACTTTTGTTGCCGGTGGTTTTGACATTAATGGCTGTATATTGAGTTATTTTGAGGGAAGAATAAATTTACACTGTTATATAAGCTGCACACAGACTACTTTTCATTGTGTCAAAGTGTCATTTTGTCAGTGTTGTCCCATGAAAAGATATACTTAAATATCTGCAGAAATGTGAGGGGTGTACTCACTTTTGTGATACACTGTATGTATGTGTGTGTGTGTGTATGTATGTATAGAGTGTTTGAAGTGTATATATCTACAGTATGTATGGATGTATGTGTGTGTGTATGTATGTATAGAGTGTTTGAAGTGTATATATCTACAGTATGTATGGATGTATGTGTGTGTGTATGTATGTATAGAGTGTTTGAAGTGTATATATCTACAGTATGTATGTATGTATGTATGTTTGTATGTATGTATGTCTTGTACGAGTGTTTGTGGCGTGTGTGTGTCTTGTGAAGTGTGTTTGAA